>NC_133206.1:35067153-35352153 GCF_958299795.1 Porites lutea
AAACTTAAACTTTGTTTCATCCTAAAAATGGTCATTATTTCAAAGAAAATATATTTCTAAGTTTTATTTAGCCTTATGGAAGACAAGTATTTTCTCGTGAAAAAGAAGTGAAGGTTTTACTGTTAACCAGGAGAGTTTGCTTCCCAGTTGTATTCTAGTAGTTGACAATTAACCGTTTTACATAACATTTTTAAAAGCGTTGCAGTTCGCTTTTTCAAAGACCTGACTCAAAAGTACCTTGGGTCTTTGTACATTTATACTCGAAAATTACAAAACAACTTGCTTTAACATGAAAATTGATTTGAAAAAGTTAGAAACGGCGTTTCCACGGTGGTCCGCAAGCAAATTTCATCTCTCTGCTGTGAGCTTTTTACATAGCTTTTTATCCCCGCTTTTTATACGTTTCTCAAATACGGCTTCTTGTCAGTGGTTGCCCGTAAGTAAAATTGCAGGGAAAATTAAACGCTTGTTTGAGCTGGGTACTTGAAACATCAAGCCTCGACAGTTTTACCGGTAATAAAATATTTTGTCGAGGGTTGTTAACTTATAAAATTCAACACTCGCTGAGTTTGTCGATAAAAGCAGAAAAGAAATCGTCAAAACCGTGATAAAAAAAGTTAATATTACTTTCGGTTTTCTTGTGCCTTTTTTTATAAGTGTTTTGTAGCAGTATACATGTAAGTGTTCGCACAGTTTTTATGTAGCTAAGATTCCCGTTTGGTGCATAAAATTATCGGGCACTGGAGTCATTCTTCGCTCTCACAAGTTTCATAACCATTTACTCTGTCTTTTGCCTAATTTGTACTCTCTAACTGTTTTTTTTTTGAGCAAGTCCTCTTCATCCTTTACTTCAAAACATGGGCAATATGTAAAGTAAAAGACAGAGATATAAAATATGCGACGAAAAATAAGACGCGCAAAACAACGGATGTAAGAGGTTGAATGGCTCTCGATAATGTGACGTCACATTTTTCCACATGTTGGAATCGATCGCGTCAGCCAGTTTCCTATCCAGTCTTTCTATTATCCATGGCAAAACCAACAGCAAAACCAACAGTTTTAGGGGAATTTTCTTTAAACCAAGAGAGGATAAAGCTTTATCCTCTCTTGTTGAGACTTATCTCTCTCTTGTGGTTTAACAGGGCCACTTGTTAACTAATCTGTTCTATTCATGAAGCATAAAGTTGATTGTTTGACTGCTCCATTTAGAATATAAATAAAAGAAAGTTTAAGCATACGCTCTGATTGGTCAACCAGTCATTTACTAATTGCCCAAATAGGTACACACTGACGAAGGGTAGTAAGCGCTCAAGGGAAACTGAACTGTTGCCGTGGTTTACAAGACTGTAGTATCCCTTTGCGAGGCTGATTTTTTGGTGGAAGGCGGGAGGTTTATCGCATCATAAACTGTACCTTTTTTCCTTTCTTCACGGCGGAAAGGTTTGCTTGTTTTGACGAAACACAACCCAGTAGGCGAAGTATTTAAAGAATTTAAGGTGCATGTATAGCTATGACTTTGCGCATTGTGGTCAAAGAAATGAGGCCTAAATGATAATCAATGACAATGGAAATGTGCTATTTGACTTTTTATCGATGTTTACCATAACTTTAAAAAAATACAAGAAAACGCCTCAAGATTTGAGACAGATGCATAATAATAATAATAATAATAATAATAATAATAATAATAATAATAATAATAATAATAATAATAATAATGACTTTATTAAGGTGTCAAACAAAAATCTTGCAGAGGGGATTCCCCACTGCTAATAGGGGAAACCTAACTTTCTAAAATACAATCTAAAAATACAAAACGTATCAATATAGAGTCGAAACTAGAATCTACTAAGAGTAACAATTAAAACTTCTGATGATAACTCACGAACATACATACTACAAAAACTCCATTTATACTTATCAAAATTCTAGAATCTTGTAATTAAAATCGTAATTAAGAAAAGCTAAAATGACGAATTGCAAAGGTAGCAGCCACTACATCCATCTACTATGTTACTTAAATGAAGACTGCGTGTCCGGGTCTTAAACTGCTTAAGAGTGGCAGCTGATCTGTCCTTGCTTGGTATCTTGCTCCAAAGTCTTGGACCTAGGTATCGAATTGAGTGTTTTCCTTGCGTAACTGTGTTAAAACTAGGTTGATAAAAATCTTTCTGCCGTAAATTGTAAGTGTGGCTGTTGATCAGAAACATGTCACAAATAGTCCGCGGGCACAAATTAGATATATTATACCTTAGAATACATATGTCCTGTTGTCTCCTATTGTACAACGATGGTAACTTTGCTTTCACTAACAGCTGTTGGTAGCTAGACTGCTTATCTTTAAATACAGGGCGTAGTCCACGCTCCTGTACTCTCTCCAATCTACGGGTCACCAAGGCTCTAAAAAAATGCCACACTAAGTGGCAATATGTTAAATGTGGGAGAATAGCTGCCTTAAAGAGATGTAATTTGGCCTCAGTTGGTATTAGATTCCTCAACCTCATTATCACACCTATTCTCTGGCTAGCTTTCTTACAAACATTACTAATATGCAAATTAAAATTCAGACCACAATCAATAGTTACGCCTAGGAGTTCTAAATTGTCTGATTCCATTATATCTTTGCCATTGACAGTAATACTTGTTTTGTCATCATAGTTCATACTTTTATTCCGGATGTTCATCGTTTGATATTTTTTTAGGTTTCCCTGAAGAAGACTTGAATTGTACCAATTAGTTGCTAGAGTGGCACTCTCTTGAAGTTTCGCGACAATAGTAAGTTTCGCATACTTCTATTTTGTCATTTGCTCAGCATATTTACTTAGTGAATAGATGGATCCCCATTGCAAAACTTGTAAGGCAAATTCATTTAAGAAAAAGCTTTCAGGTACGGGTTTTGACATAAACGATTTTTAAAATGATCTTGCTTTTATTCAAATAGTACGCACTGCACCAATAGTACGCACTGAACCGTTTACCACTTGTTAAGAAGGGACTCCAATCGGTTTGTTGTATTGTCCTAAAGATTGCAAATTGTTGTTCTTATTTTGTTGACTGACAAATAGTATTGACCCGTTATTCTTACCACTCAGTACAAGATAAAGTTAGTTCATTATTATCATGAAAAAAATTGATGACGCTTCTTATATCAGCAATTATTAAACTATATGAGAGTTATTATTTACATGTCGGATGGTTTTGATTAATAATTTTTACGGAATCAGAGATCTTAAGCATTGATCCGGAAAATATACAAAGTGGTTTGCTTGTTTTACTAAAGAAAAACCGCCAATTGCTCATCAGTTGTAAGAAAGGTCTTCGGGGTCTGCACGTAATTAATTATAACTGATGTCAGACCTATGTCAGTGAAAATACATCTAGAATATTCTTGTAGCAGCACGCAGACATTAAACAAATACCTTTAAACGGTTTGAGCTTACAAAACATGTGCTTACAAAAAACTTTAAAAATACAAAATTGAACAGATTTCTTATTCTTATTGTCATTAATATGTATCATGATAAGTTTGTCTATAATTGGTACTCTTTTCTAACTTAATTCTTTCCTGTCTGTAAAACTTGTGGTACTTTTCTGTCAATGAATCTGGGAAAAGAGTTCGATGTGCTATTCCTTGTACCTTCATGATCTGTTTAATTTTGTTTGCTTTGCGGTTCTTGGTGTTATATTCACTAGCGTTAATCACTGTGTTTCACGCGTCAAGAACGCCGTATCTTTGCATAATGCATCTAGCCTTTCCTCTGCTTAACGCAGATCGAAGAGAAGCATATTTGTAGTAAGAAGATTTCGCATTGTAGCGTTGAGCCAAGATTGTTGATCACATGATGTAAAAAGGCCAGTCCATTGATAGGTTACCATGGTGGAAATCTGCTTGCTTTCAAGGTCATTGAGCAAAGATCTATATATATCTTTGGAAACCCCCTTGTTTCGCTTACGTAGGAAAAGAACGAAACTGTTCTAGAAATTAACTCTTTTTAGTTATTGCCCTGGTAACCTTTAAAATGGCAAGTAGACCACAAGCTCGAATTCTTCACAGATGAATGAATCCAGCTATACAAGTCGCTGTTTCCCAGTATCTCTCATATTAGAACTTACTTTTTAAAACGTTAAGGATGGATCCTTCCTATGAATCACCGCGGCTGTGTGCTTCGTAAATTGGCAGAAGATCTTCTGATCTGTAGCGTAAGTAATCGTTTTTGCATTCCAATTTTTTAATTTCATCCTGTCACTTGTTATAGCGAGTGGGAAAAAATGCAATCGACCGCAATTCTATTGAAATTAGCCATGAGTTAACTCAAGAGCAGTTCATTTTCTTCAATGTCATAACCCATAAATGAATGATTTGTTGATTTCGTCGTTAAAAACAGCATTTAATGTTAAATTAGCAGAGTTTCGCCCGTTTATGACCGAAGTTGTTAACTGCAGTGATTACTCAACGGGGGTAAATTAAACAGAGTCGAAAAAATCCGTTTAAGTACAACATGAAACATTATACGAAACTAAATTTTGCTTAATTGTTGTAGAGCTAGAGATTGTAAAACTTATCGAATGCCACAGTCGGCTCTAACGTTTTCCGCTCATTGGAGTTAAGGTAAAGGTTCATAACCCCACGTACTCACTCGAGAATGAACACTACCCCAACAAAGTGATCAAATATTTCATACTAAGGCCATGAATTGAGAAAACGATCTTAAGAGACATGAACTGTTGAGCATCGTAAGCATGTTTATTTCAAAAACCTACATCATTCTTAATGCCTTTTTGGCTCATTTTGTGATTTTTTTCACGTTTTTAAAGTATTCGATCTCATTTGCACATGAGTATTTTATAAGGCATAAACTTTTCACTAAGTTAAACCACGTTTTAGGATCTGTGAGGGTATATTTTCAATGTCCACAGTAAAGTATTGTGTAAACTGAAATGGAACGCAAAGACCTTTTGAAGGGAGAATTATAACACTATGTTGTTACTTAATCCCTGAAAATGCTTTCTTGTGAGTTTTACACGATTTACGCTTTAACTGGCTCATTCAAAATCATTCTGACCCTGGCTACTGAAAAACTAGTGTTAAGCTATCAATGACGCTTTTAAAAGGAGAGACCCAATGCAGCAGACTGACGTGACGTCATCCTGTTCAGTACCTTAAGGAAACCGGCTACAGCGATTTAGCTGCTGAGCTCGTTATGATTGCAAGCCAACTATTATTATATTGGTTACATCGCTATCTGAGATGTTTTGTTCTTGATCATTTCAAAATTTAATTATGACAGCACCTGAGCTAATTGTTTTGTTAAAAAACGATCTGTTAATTTCCGTGAAGTATTGCAATTTTCTTTTGTCTCTAGTGAAGGTTTTTTCCTTTAGGTATCTGCAGAAAAGAACTGTACTAGAGGTTAGCGAGATCAAACACAACGTAGGATCTCCTACAACTTAACTCTTAACTGAAATTTCATATTGACTGAATTTGACTTCCCTAGATACCAATTTGCCTCTCTGTTTCGAAAAGACCTTATACGATACTTATATTTTATAGACACTTAAAAAAACGGGTGCTCGACAGGAGTCAGTTGAAAATAGCTAATAGTGGGAGTTGAAGAGAAGGCTAGGGTTGGTAGAGATCGACCTAAAAAGAAGATATTTAAAAGAAAAAGAGGTTATATTGAAAATTCTCGAGAACGGAACTTTTTTGGAAAGCCATGTTAACATGTTAAGGAACCAAGCTATGTCAGGTAATTTTTTATTTCACAGAAGTTATTTGTTGAGGAGGGTTTCTGTACGATTAACGTACTTATTACCAAAATGTGCAGTTTCTTTTTATCGTAATCGACTATATGATAAAACCCCGACACGTTTTATAATAGCGAGTCTTGAGACACGAAAACTAATCAAATTAGCGAAGTGCAAAAATCACGAGGAGTGTAAGCTTTCAAAGACTGATTTGTTATCGGTAGCTTCATTGTTTAATAGAATGGTCAGCCCAAAAAGCTTGAAATAATATTATATGGCCTGTTGGTATTTGCTGTTTTATCTGTATTTCCTACATTAATTGGATGCGAGATACCCCTGAAGGTATCCCTTAAAATTAACCCTTATGACGTAGAAGAGTAACTTCCAGAACAAAGATAAACTACTGTGTTTTGGGTGTATTTATATTCTGTTACCTTGTTTACCAATGCCTCCCTAAAACGTTTGTGAAATACAAACGATCAAACGGCCCGCAATCTTTTAAAATTTTAGAAATATGTCTTGTGTAACGTGTACAACTGGCCAGAGAGTTTTACCCACCACTGATACAGACAGTTTGTTAGTCAAACATGCTGTCATCATCTGTTCCTGCGCGTAAACTTAGTGCATTATTTTGAACAGAGGTAGTTATTAGTATTACATTTCGAATGTGCAATTATTACAGCTATTGTCATAAAGGGCTTATTATATGCAGTACTAATTATAAACGGTAAAAACGGAAGCGTCTAGAACTTTCTTAAACAATTCTTCTGAACTTTGCGTTTTTGTGTGATTACAGAGCTAACGAAACTACCAAGGCGACGGTAAACGTCTAAAACACAATTAGTGTTATGAGCAAAACATCAACTCTACACGTGCTTCCCGCCTTTCTGTAAAGTTTTTGCCGTCTCTACACGACTGCGACTTTAAAAGAGCAAATTTTGAGTTGACTTGAGAACGGGAACGGCAAGGCGATAAATTGTATTATCTCTCTCAGAACTCGGACGTGGTCCCCTCTCTTAAGTTCCAGCCTAACTACCCTACCTTGAAGTAACTGGGTGATTTGTTACAAAAGCGAAAAAGTTTCAAAGGACTCGAAATCTATTTCTCCGCGGCGCTTTCATTTCAGCGTAACTGTTGTCGGGTCGTAAGGTCCCTGTTATCCCTATTATCCCTGTCTTCAGTCATTGTTACAGAGACTAAACATTACAATTGTGTCAATGCACTTTTTATGTATGAGTCTCTAGTGGCAAAAATTTAAAAATATGTAGCGTCCCCTTATTGCAAGCGTTCTTATTTTACAACGCCGAGTGCAGTTTCCTGGGCTCTCCTACGCTAATCAGTGCTATCTTCGATTAAAAAGGATGAGTCTTTATAACTCCATCGAACGTTCACGTGAAAATAATGTAAATGGCAGGTTATTTTCTTGTTATGTAATAAAAGTGATATGACAAAGTGCGTAACAATCGTTAAAAAATCAACGGTCTAAACCATACAACCAACATGCAGGATAGGGAATGAGACAGCCTTTATTTATAACTGTAAAAACTTGCAGATTCACTTCTTACTAGTTTTACTTAACATTTGTTAAAACTTATCACTGGCCCTTGTGATAATGATAGATGCGAAACCTAAACTGGTCCTACAAATATGAGCTGTGCAAGTATACTTGAGCCCGTAATCTTGGTTCATGTTTTAGACAACCATTAAACCTAAGCTGATGCTTTCCTGTAAGTAAAACACAGTTTACCATTGCAACCTTAAAACCTATTGTACGCTTACTCGTGAGTTTTCAGTATGTTTTACGTCAGCCTTTCTCCAGTAAAAGAAATAGAAAATAAATTTATTTTCGTCATTTATCCTCAGCAGCATTTATAGCAATAATGTTAATGTGGCCGAGCAAATACCTGAAACAAATTATTTAAATCAAATATACTGGGGTTAAGAATCCCAACTGGCCGAAAGCAAACCAGTTGGCTATTTTCAAGAGGGGCGAAGATTTGGACTCGAGACTACCGACAACAAATGCAGGAAGCGGTTAGGACGGGACTTGAACTCGGAGCCTCCGAATTGCAAGTCCAACGCTCTAACTGCTCGGCCACGCGACTTCCAGTTTTAAATCACTTACGGGAGGTGTTGAGAACCCCTTTAAATTCTTTAAAAAGGTTTCAAATTTCCTCTCGAGAAAATTCTCTGAGCTTTATTTTTATTATTTCTAAGAGTAGAGCAATAAGCAGGAATTTATCTGCAGTAAAGAGTTAGGATTAACTTGCGTGCCCCATATTGCATGATTTCAGTTTAGTATAGTTTAGGTGGTGTCAAAAACCTACCTTCGTGTGCTACCCTCATCACCAGTAGGCTTAATAACGTCAAGGAATCTTTAACCTTGCAAAAGAAATATTCAGGTAATTCGTTTTTTCCGTTATTTTTCCTTGCTTAAACGATTTACACAATTTACTTTGCAGTGGGGGTGTATCGCTTTGCAAATGACGGCATCCTATCAAGAATTTCCAGGTAACTGACGCCTTTTGAAGAAAAAAACTGCATCGGCAGATGTCGTCCAAATTGCATACCTATGTATAATTACGTAACTTCGGTTCCTGAAGTCTTTGGCCTTTACAAAGAAACACACGTGAAATCTCGTACGTGTCGAAGTTTGACTAAGATAACCTCGCAGTCATTAATAGTTGAAAGGGATGTTCAATAGCCCTTATTCACGATACCCGCTATCTGTGCACGCCCTTTACAAAAACAATGTCACGTGGTATTTCAGGGGCAAACAAGTGATATAATTTGCCAATACGAGCAATCGCATTCGAGTTTGTTTATTTTCTCAAAACGAGAGAACGACTTAATAGTCGTGCAAAATGTACAGTTCGAGTTTCGACAAGTTGTACGTCTTTATTACTTTCTGGAGGACATTCATGGTCGCTACTGCATCTAAGAACGTAGCAAATGATGATTTCAGTTTTCAACCATAATCATGATTTGCTATTATCATCTTTCAGATAAAAATGTTCTTATTTGTATGATGTCCACAATTTTCAAACTTGACTTCGGTTTTGTGCATTGGCAGATTTTATCACTTGTTTGGCCCCTTAGAAATCACGTGACATTGCTTTTATCCCGTCAGTCCTTAACCACGTGCAGAGATGGCGGGTATCGTGAATAAGGTCTAATCATATCAAATCCACCATCAGGGGATATTACGAGCTCACAGTGGCTTGCTCTCCAGTTGGCTCAATGCATAGGGCGTTGCGTCCGATCATCGCAAAGGCCAGGGTTCGATTCCTGGTCAAGCCTGAAGTTTTCAGTTTCTTTTTCAACCGCATGGGTTGTTCATTCTACTACAAAGATCATGTTCACTTTCATAAAGAGAATACAGGGATCACGCGAAAGGCGCTTGGACAGTATCAGGAAATCAAAACACTTCTCGGACTAGTAAGAACAAAGTATAACCCCTCTATATTACAAACTACTTCCTTTGTTATTCCCTATAAACTAACAATTTAAATGATCACTAACAGAAGACCCTTTGTCAACGACATTTCATCACCCAAACAGTACTTTTCTTGCCTAACACAGTTAACTTCCTTCACAGGAAACCTATTTGAATAAAAGAGGGCCAAGTACAAGTTAAAAATACAGGAGGTCCAATTCTAAAGAAATGTCCCGTAGGATACGTTTCGTATTCTCCATGTGCATTATGTTCCTCGCATTGGAAGGTAAGATACTACATCTTATGTATTTATGGGAAGTTGTACAGACCGATTAAGAAGGGATGCCACCCGTTAAAGAGGGGTTAGCCTGTGAGCAAGCTCTCCATTTGGGGGATGTTGTGAAAAGTAGACGCGCGAGAGGTACGCGAGACGAGACGCGAAAGCGCGTTCTCGCGCGGCTGGCTTTGCACGCCCAAACAGGAGAGCTTGCTCGCAGGCTAAAGAGGGCTCAAAATATTTTGTGAAAGTGTAGGGACAAACTCAGAGAAACATGGAAGAAATGCCGAAAAACATGCCGTTGAACAACCGGTAGGAAAATTGAAAGAAATAAATAAAGAGATAAAGATGTCCAATCACCACATTCTCGCACTGAAAATAAATTGCAACGTGTTTACAATATGTAATGGACTGGTATTTACAATATGATAATTAAGAACAGTAAAACCTACAAAACCAAGTTCAAACATAGTTACAAAAAATTGTATAAACCAAATGCATGGTTCATTTTGACCTGTGACCATCCCCCCAGGCAACCCCCGGGACAAGCCCAGCCCTGTGGGCCCGGGATGGGGAGTTGTTTAAAGCGGTTCTGTCCCAGGGGTACAGGGGCGTGGCAGCTAAAAAATAACTGGTCTTTACTTTGTGTACTGGACATAGATGACGTAAAACATAAGAACAAAAACATTGAAACAATACCAGAAAACAATGAAGTCTTTTATTTTACGTTATATGTGTTCATTACACGAAGTTTTGACCAAATAACCTCTCTTTGATTTTGCGAAGTACGTGTTATTTCTCGCGTGTTTTGCACGAAGCTGCGAAACTCAAGACTACGTATATTCAAATAAAAACACAGGAATTTGTCGGAGAGTGGTTGGAGAGAAATAACCTACAAAAATTAAAGTCTGTATTTGAAAGTATCTTTTAAAATTTCAAACGAATGAGCGTATGATGCGTACTCGAATGGATTTTATTGCAAAAGAAAGAAGTATTTCTTCAGCCAAGTTTAATAATAGGACAAATTAAATAGACTGTGTATGAAAATGTATACAACGCTTTTTCTCGCGAAGCGACAATAGCCAAGCGAGGCGTGATCTTTCTTTGTTCATACCCCTTTAAATATCTCGCTCTATCGGTTTGGGCGAACGCAGTTACCTAACAACAAGGCAACGTGCAAAAAAAACCGCCATAAACCCGGCCCGGTTTCTTTAGCGGCTGTTTAAGAGGTCAAGAAGTGCTTTTAGCGATAAATTTTAAAGTTAGAAGTACCTTTTATAGAAAATGGATGTGATTTGGACTGTTAGCTTCAAATTAACAGCGGAAATCGAGGTAAGAAAGCATTTGTTTCGGCTTTGCTGGTAACAGTTCTTTCATTGCCATGAAATACGTTTACATTGGTTTTTTAACTGTCAATAGAACGGTTATTTTCCTAAAATATACCTTGGAATTCGTGTTAAATACAGGTCTATCTGTTTTAAACGTCTTTTGCCGGCGAAAGTTCCGTGGAAAAGGCGATAAATCAAAGACTTTACGCCAGATTTCCTTCATTGTTCTAAGTAGTGTAGTGGTAAGGTGAAGTCGCGTCAAGCCGAAGGTGCAGGGTTCGAATCCTACTTATTATACCCTTTCTTTCTTCCTTTTTCTTTTTTTGTTGTTTTTGGTTTGTTTTGTTTGCGTATTTGTTTAGTTGGTTTTTTAAAGTATATATTTTCTTTTCCCTATCGGCTTCTTTCCCTTTCTTTCTGTTCAGACGAACAGTCTGTTAAAATTAGTTAAATGTGTGCCCCGCGTGCGCTGGTTTATTTATATTACACGCACTTCAGTTTAAAATTTAAATGTTCCGTGTACTTTATTTACGCGAAACACCCTACTCATAGTCGCGTAATGAGCGTTGACTTCAGTTGTAAAACCCATTTCAGTTTCTAATCCTTTATTGCTAACCAGATGAAAAGTTGTTAACCGGAAAACCTGAGTGTAAAATGTGAACTGAACTGAACTCCTTTTTTGTTTTCAAATGTATTGTTGTTTTAATTAATTATTAATGGTTTAACTACGTACACGTATTATCCTTCTCTCAAGTAACTCTGAAAACGTCTCGCTTTGCTATTGTTCGGAAAACACTATTGATCTCAAAAAGCTAGATGTACAGAAAACCGATTATGAGGTCGATCAAGAGTTCAAGGGTGGGAATTGTCTTCCTCTGCGTGCTCGGGGGTAGGAAATAGAACACCAGGAAAGAAAAACATTTCAAATATCAGGGGAAATGGTAACAGGTCAAATTGAACCATGCATAAGCACAACTCGTAGACTAAGAATCACATTTAACTTTAAAAGATGTTGTGTTTGCCATTAGGATTGTTCTAGGGAAGAAGCTTTCGCCTAAATCGCTAAATTTTACATTCAAAACAAGTCCAAGAGTTAGAATTTCTAATGGAATGGTCATGGGCTATAGTCACAATCTATCACTACTGGCAGTCAAATAATAAATTTTAACATTTTACTTACGATCTGACCAAATGCAACAGAACTCTCTGTTCTAATGGTTACTGTCTACTATTGAAACAATAAAGAGCAAACAAAAACAAGTTTCTAATAATTGTCAAATGCCTAAGTTGGAGTAAAAGTGTACCCTGATCAAAACATTTAAAGCAACAAATAGCCACACATTAACCGTAAGCAACCATACCCGAAGATTTAAGGTCCGAAAGGGAATCAGTCTACTATTAAATCAAATTAGAACTCCAGGCATTTACAGTGTAATTCTTTTACACTGACTTACAAATAAAGATTTACAAATAATACGCAGTTATTAAATGAAATACAAAATTTATTTCGTTACAGAAAAAACTCAAATAACAATATCAATGTTGTTTTTCTCAAAATATTAAGAAACCTACACCCTCTTCAATCTTCATCAAAAGCAAAGAGATTTCTCCCAACAATATAAAACGGGAATCTAACCCAACAAAAGATCAGCAGGCTTTTAATGTCTCAAAAGAAAAAAAAAAAAAAAAAAAACAAGGCATGTATATATCTTACTCCTCTGTTTCTGACTTAACAAAGGAACGCAAAACTCACAACCCGGGGACTCTAATGCCTCCACATCGCCCAGTTTGTCGCCAAGTGTCTCAGCCAATACCTCTGCTAGCCTCTCAGCAAGAGCGTCGATCAGTGCCTCGGCCTCCACATCACCCAGTGTCTCGCCGAGTCTCTCGCCCACCACCTCTGCTAGCGTGTCAGCCAGCGTGTCTACCAGTGCGTCGGCCTCCACCTCACCCAGTTTGTCACCAAGTGTCTCGGTCTCCACTTCTACTACCGTGAGAGCCACCGTGTCGAACAGTGCCTCAGCCTCCACATCGATCAGAGTGTCACCAAGTGTCTCGGACTCCACCTCTGTTAGCGTGTCAGCCAGCGCGCCGACTAGTGCCTCGGCCTCCACATCGCCCAGTGTGTCACCAAGTGTCTCGGCCTCCACCTCTGCTAGCGTGTCAGCCAGGGTGTCGGCGAGTGGCTCGGCCTCCACATCGCCCAGTATCTCGCCAAGTGTCTCGCCCTCCACCTCTGCTAGCGTGCCAGCCAGCATCTCGACCAGTGCCTCGGCCTCCACATCGCCCAGTTTGTCACCCAGTCTCTCGGCCATCACTTCAACAACCGTGACAGGCAGGGTGTCGACCAGTGCCTCGGCCTCCACATCGCCCAGTGTGTCGCCGAGTGTCTCGCCCTCCACCTCTGGTAGCGTGGCAGCCAGCGTGTCGAGCAGTGCCTCGGCCTCCACATCACTCAGTGTGTCACCAAGTGTCTCGCTCTCCACCTCTGCTAGCGTGTCACCCAGCGTGTCACCCAGTGCCTTGGCCTCAACATCGCCCAGTTTGTCACCAAGTGTCTCGGTCTCCACTTCTACTACCGTGAGAGCCACCGTGTCGAACAGTGCCTCAGCCTCCACATCGATCAGTGTGTCACCAAGTGTCTCGGACTCCACCTCTGCTAGCGTGTCAGCCAGCGCGTCGACTAATGCCTCGGCCTCCACATCGCCCAGTGTGTCACCAAGTGTCTCGGCCTCCACCTCTGCTAGCGTGTCAGCCAGCGTGTCTACCAGTGCCTCAGCCTCCACATCGCCCAGTTTGTCACCAAGTGTCTTGGCCATCACTTCTACTACGGTGAGAGCCACCGTGTCGAACAGTGCCTCAGCCTCCACATCGATCAGAGTGTCACCAAGTGTCTCGGACTCCACCTCTGCTAGCGTGTCAGCCAGCGTGTCGGCGAGTGGCTCGGCCTCCACATCGCCCAGTGTGTCGCCGAGTGTTTCGCCCTCCACCTCTGGTAGCGTGGCAGCCAGCGTGTCGAGCAGTGCCTCGGCCTCCACATCGTTCAGTGTGTCACCAAGTGTCTCGACCGCCACTTCTACTACCGTGTCAGCCAGGATGTCGAGCAGTGCCTCGGCCTCCACATCACTCAGTGTGTCACCAAGTGTCTCGCTCTCCACTTCTGCTAGCGTGTCACCCAGCGTGTTACCCAGTGCCTTGGCCTCCACATCGCCCAGTTTGTCACCAAGTCTCTCGGCCTCCACTCCTACTACTTTGAAAGCTAGCGTGTCAAACAGTGCCTCGGCCTCCATATCTACCAGTGTGCCGGATAGTGTCTCGCCCTCCACCACTGCTAGCGTGTCAGCCAGCGTGTCGACCAGTGCCTCGGTCTCCACATCGCCCAGTGTGTCCGTAAGTTTTTCAGCCTCCACCTCTGCTAGCATGTCAGTCAGTGATTCGACCAGTGCCTCAATCTCAATATCGCCAATTGTGTCGCCAAGTGTCTCGGCCTCAACATCTGCTACCCGGTCATCCGGGGTGTCGACAAGTGCGTTGGACTTTACATCGCCCAGGGTGTCAGCAAGTGTCTCGGCCTTCATTTCTAATACCTTGACGGCCAGCGGGTCGACCAGTGTCTCGCTAAGTGTCTCAGCCTCGGCCTCTGCTAGCGAGTCAGGGAGCGTGTCAACCAGTACCTCAGCCTCCAGATCGCCTAGTGTGTCGCCTAGTGTCTTGGCCTTCACCTCTGTGAGCTTGTCAGCCAGCGTGTCGCGCAGTGCCTCAACCTCAACATCGCCCAGTGTGTCGCCAAGTGTCTCGGCCTTAACCTCTGCTAGCCTGTCTGCCAGAGTATCGACCAGTGCCGTTGACTCCACATCGCCCAGTGTTTCACCAAGTGTCTCGGCCTCCACCTCTGCTACCGTGTCAGCCAGCGTGCCGCGCAGTCCCTTGACCTCAACTTCACCCAGTGTGTCACCAAGTGTTTTGGCCTCCACCTCTGCTAGCGTGTCAGCCAGCGTGTCCACCAGTGCCTCAACTTTAACCTCGCCCAGTGTGTCGGCCTCCGCTTCTGCCAGCGAGTTCGCGAGCATGTCGACCAGTGCCTTGGCTTTTACGTCACTCAGTGTGTCGCCAAGTGTCTCGCCCTTTACCACTGCTAGCCTGTCAGGCAGCATGCGCAGTGCCTCAACCTCAACATCGCCCAGTGTGTCGCCAAGTGTCTCGGCCTTAACCTCTGCAAGCCTGTCTGCCAGAGTATCGACCAGTGCCTTTGACTCCACATCGCCCAGTGTTTCACCAAGTCTCTCGGCCTCCACCTCTGCTACCGTGTCAGCCAGCGTGCCGCACAGTCCCTTGACCTCAACTTCACCCAGTGTGTCACCAAGTGTTTTGGCCTCCACCTCTGCTAGCTTGTCAGCCAGCGTGTCCACCAGTGCCTCAACCTCAACATCGCCCAGTGTGTCACCAAGTGACTTGGCCTTTACTTTTACTACCGTGTCAGTTAGCGTGTTGACGAGTGCCTCGATCTTAACATCGCCAACTGTGTTGCCAAGTGTCTCGGCCTTAACCTCTGCTAGCCTGTCTGCCAGGGTATCGACCAGTGCCTTGGTCTCCACATCGCCCAGTGTGTCACCAAGTGTCTCGGCCTCCACCTCTGCTACCGTGTCAGCCAGCGTGCCGCGCAGTCCCTTGACCTCAACTTCACCCAGTGTGTCACCAAGTGTTTTGGCCTCCACCTCTGCTAGCGTGTCACCCAGCGTGTCCACCAGTGCCTCAACTTTAACAACTCCCAGTGTGTCAACAAGTGTGTCGGCCTCCATTTCTGCCAGCGAGTTCGCGAGCATGTCGACCAGTGCCTTGGCTTTTATGTCACTCAGTGTGTCGCCAAGTGTCTCGCCCTTTACCACTGCTAGCCTGTCAGGCAGCATGTCGACCAGTGGCTCGGTCTCCACATCGGCTAGTGTGTCGGTAAGTTTCTCATCCTCCACCTCTGCTAGTGTGTCAGCCGGGCTGTCAACCAGTGCCTTGGACTCCACGTTGCCCAGGGCCTCAGCAAGTGTCTCCGCCTTTATTTCTAATACTGTGACGGCCAGCATGTCGACCAGTGTGTCGCTAAGTGTCTCGGCCTCCACCTCAATTAGCGACTCAGCCAGCGTGTCGACCAGTGCCCCGGCGTCTACATCACCCAGTGTGTCGCCAAGTGTCTCGGCCTCCACCTCAACTAGCAAGTCAGCCAGCGTGTCGACCAGTGTCTTGGCGTCCATTTCCCCTAGGGTATCGCAAAGGGTCTCCGCCTCAACCTCCACTAGCGAGTCAGGCAGCGTGTCGACCAGTGTCTCAGCGTCCTTATCGCCCAGTGTCTCGCCAAGTGTCTCGGCCTCCACCTCAACTAGCGAGTCAGCCAGCGTGTCCATTAGTGCCTCGGCGTCCACATCGCCTAGTGTGTTGCAAAGTGTCTTGGCCTCAACCTCAAGTAGCAACTCAGCCAGCGTGTCGACCAGTGCCCCGGCGTCTGCATCACTCAGTGTGTCGCGAAGTGTCTCGGCCTCCACCTCAACTAGCGAGTCAGCCAGCGTGTCGACCAGTGGCTCGGCGTCCACATCGCCTAGTGTGTTGCAAAGTGTCTCGGCCTCAACCTCAACTAGCGACTCAGCCAGCGTGTTGACCAGTGCCCTGGCGTCTGCATCACCCAGTGTGTCGCCAAGTGTCTCAGTCTCCACCTCAACTAGCGAGTCAGCCAGCGTGTCGACCAGTGGCTCGGTGTCCACATCCCCTAGTGTGTTGCAAAGTGTCTCGGCCTCAACCTCAACTAGCGACTCAGCCAGCGTGTTTACCAGTGCCACGGCATCTGCCTCACCCAGTGTGTCGCCAAGTGTCTCAGTTTCCACCTCAACTAGCGAGTCACCCAGCGTGTCGACCAGTGGCTCGGCGTCCACATCGACTAGTGTGTTGCAAAGTGTCTCGGCCTCAACCTCAACTAGCGACTCAGCAAGCGTGTTGACCAGTGCCACGCCATCTGCATCACCCAGTGTGTTGCTAAGTGTCTCGGTTTTCACCTCAACTAGCGAGTCAGCCAGCGTGTCGACCAGTGCCCCGGCGTCCACATCGCCTAGTGTGTCGGAAAGTGTCTCGGCCTCAACGTCAACTAGCGAGTCAGCAAGCGTGTCGACCAGTGTCTTGGCGTCCACTTCCCCTAGGGTATCGCAAAGGGTCTCCGCCTCAACCTCCACTAGCGAGTCAGGCAGCGTGTCGACCAGTGTCTCAGCGTCCTTATCGCCCAGTGTCTCGCAAGGTGTCTCGGCCTCCATCTCAACTAGCGAGTCAGCCAGCGTGTCCATTAGTGCCTCGGCGTCCACATCGCCTAGTGTGTTGCAAAGTGTCTTGGCCTCAACCTCAAGTAGCAACTCAGCCAGCGTGTCGACCAGTGCCCCGGCGTCCACATCGCCTAGTGTGTCGGAAAGTGTCTCGGCCTCAACGTCAACTAGCGAGTCAGCAAGCGTGTCGACCAGTGGCTCGGCGTCCACATCGCCTAGTGTGTTGCAAAGTGTCTTGGCCTCAACCTCAACTAGCGAGTCAGCCAGCGTGTTCACCAGTGCCCTGGCGTCTGCATCACCCAGTTTTTCGCCAAGTGTCTTGGTGTCCACTTCAAGTAGCGAGTCAGCCAGCGTGTTCACCAGTGGCTTGGCGTCCACATCGCCTAGTGTGTTGCAAAGTGTCTCGGCCTCAACCTCAACTAGCGACTCAGCCAGCGTGTCGACCAGTGCCTCAACGTTCACATCGCCTAGTGTGTCGCAAAGTGTCTCGGCCTCCACCTCAACTAGCGACTTACCCAGCGTGTCGATTACTGCCCCGGCGTCTACTTCACCCAGTGTTTCGCCAATTTTTTTGGGTTCTACCTCATCTAGCGAGTCAGCCAGCGTGTTGACCAGTGGCTTGGCGTCAACATCGCCTAGTGTGTTGCAAAGTGTCTCGGCCTCAACCTCAACTAGCGAGTCAGCCAGCGTGTTGACCAGTGCCACTGCGTCTGCATCACTCAGTGTGTTGCCAAGTGTCTCGGTTTCCACCTCAACTAGCGAGTCAGCCAGAGTGTCGACCAGTGCCTCGGTGTCCAAATCGCCTAGTTTGTCGGAAAGTGTCTCGGCCTCAACCTCAAGTAGCGAGTCACCCAGCGTGTCGAGCATTGTGTTGGCCTCCATATCCGCTAGTTTGTCGTCAAGTAGCTCGGCCTCTATCTCTGCTATAGTCTCAGTAAGCGTGTCGACCAGTGTGTCAGCATCCACATCTCCTAGTGTGTCGCCAAGTGTCTCGCCCTCAACCTCAACGAGAGAGTCAGCCAGCGTGTCGACCAGTAGCTCTGCGTCCACATCGCCAAGTGTTTCGCCAAGTGTCTCGGCCACCACTTCAACTATCGATTCAGCCAGCGTGTCGTCCAGTGCTTTGGCGTCCACTTCGCCTAGTGTGTCGCGAAGTGTTTCGGACACCTCCTCAACTAGCGAGTTAGCCAGCGTGTCGACCAGTGCCTTGGCGTCCACATCGCCTAGGGTCTCGCAAAGTTTGTCGGCCTCCACCTCAACTACCGACTCAGCCAGCATGTCGACCAGTTCCCCGGCGTCGAAATCACCAAGTGTGTCGCCAAGTGTCTCGGCCTCCACCTCAACTAGCGAGTCAGCAAGCGTGTCGAACAGTGCCTTAGCGTCCACATCGCCCACTGTTTCGCCAAGTGTCTTGGTCTCCACATCAACTAGTGAGTCAGCCAGCGTGTCCACCAGTGTCTCAACTTCAACATCGCCCAGTGTGTCACCAAGTGTGTCGGCCTTCGCTTCTGCCATCGAGACAGCAAGCATGTCAATCAGTGCCTCAGCCTCCACATGGCCCAGTGTCTCACCTAATGACTTGGCCTTCACTTCTACTACCATTACAGCGAGTTTGTCGACCAGTGCCTTGGCTTTTACCTCGCTCAGTGTGTGGCCAAGTGTCTCGCCCTTTACCACTGCTAGCGTGTCTTGCAGCGTGTCGACCAGTGCCTCGGTCTCCACATCGGCTAATGTGTTCGTAAGTTTCTCAGCCTCCACCTCCGCTAGTGTGTCAGTCAGTGTGTGGACCAGTGCCTCAATCTCAATATCGCCAAGTGTGTCACCAAGTGTCTCGGCCTCAACATCTGCTAGGCTGTCAGCCGGGGTGTCGACCAGTGCCTTGGACTCCACGTCGCCCAGAGTGTCAGCAAGTATCTCGGCCTTCACTTCTAATACTGTGTTGGCCAGCATGTCGACCAGTGTATTGCTAAGTGTCTCGGCCTCTACCTCAACTAGCGAGTCAGCCAGCATGTCGACCAGTGCCTCGGCGTCCACATCGCCTAGTGTGTCGCAAAGTGTCTCAGCCTCCACCTCAACTAGCGACTCAGCCAGCGTGTCGACCAGTGCCCTGGCGACTACATCACCCAGTGTATCGCTAAGTGTCTCGGCCTCCACCTCCACTAGCGAGTCAGCCAGCGTGTCAACCAGTGTCTCAGAGTCCACATCACCCAGTGTGTCGCCAAGTGTCTCGGCCTCCACCTCAACTAGCGAGTCAGTCAGCGTGTCGACCAGTGCCTCGGCTTCCACATCGCGTAGTGTGTCGCAAAGTGTCTCGGCCTCAACCTCAACTAGCGACTCAGCCAGCGTGTTCACTAGTGCCCCGGCATCTGCATCACCCAGTGTGTCGCCAAGTGTCTCGGTTTCCACCTTAACTAGCGAGTCAGCCAGCGTGTCGACCAGTGCCTTGGTGTCCACATTGCCTAGTGTGTCGGAAAGTGTCTCTGCCTCAACCTCAACTAGCGACTCAGCCAGCGTGTTGACCAGTGCCCTGGCATCTGCATCACCCAGTGTGTCGCCAAGTGTCTCGGTTTCCACCTCAACTAGCGAGGCAGCCAGCGTTTTGACCAGTGGCTCGGCGTCCACATCGCCTAGTGTGTTGCAAAGTGTCTCGGCCTCAACCTCAACTAGCGACTCAGCGAGCGTGTTGACCAGTGCCACGGGATCTGCATCACCCAGTGTGTCACCAAGTGTCTCGGTTTTCACCTCAACTAGCAAGTCAGCCAGCGTGTCGACCAGTGCCCCGGCATCCACATCGCCTAGTGTGTCGGAAAGTGTCTCGGCCTCACCGTCAACTAGCGAGTCAGCCAGCGTGTCGACCAGTGGCTTGGCGTCCACATCGCCTAGTGTGTTGCAAAGTGTCTTGGTCTCCACCTCAACTAGCGAGTCAGCCAGTGTGTCGAGCAGTGGCTTGGTGTCCTCTTCCCCTAGGGTATCGCAAAGTGTCTCGGCCTCAACCTCAACTAGCGAGTCAGCCAGCGTGTCGACCAGTGCCTCAACGTTGACATCGCCTAGTGTGTCGCAAAGTGTCTCGGCCTCCACCTCAACTAGCGACTTAACCAGCGTGTCGATTACTGCCCCGGCGTCTACTTCACCCAGTGTTTCGCCAAGTTTTTTGGCCTCTACCTCAACTAGCGAGTCAGGCAGCGTGTCGACCAGTGGCTCGGCGTCCACTTCCCTTAGCGTGTCGCAAAGTGTCTTGGTCTCAACCTCAAGTAGCGACTCAGCCAGCGTGTCGACCAGTGCCCCGGCGTCTGCATCACCCAGTGTGTCGCCAAGTGTCTCGGTCTCCACATCAACTAGTGAGTCAGCCAGCGTGTCCACCAGTGTCTCAACTTCAACATCGCCCCTTGTGTCACCAAGTGTGTCGGCCTCCACTTCTGCCAGCGAGTCAGCGAGCATGTCAATCAGTGCCTCAGCCTCCACATTGCCCAGTGTGTCACCTTATGACTTGGCCTTCACTTCTACTACCATTACAGCGAGTTTGTCGACCAGTGCCTTGGCTTTTACGTCGCTCATTGTGTCGCCAAGTCTCTCGCCCTTTACCACTGCTAGCGTGTCTTGCAGCGTGTCGACCAGTGCCTCGGTCTCCACATCGGCTAATGTGTTCGTAAGTTTCTCAGCCTCCACCTCTGCTAGTGTGTCAGTCAGTGTGTGGACCAGTGCCTCAATCTCAATATCGCCAAATGTGTCACCAAGTGTCTCGGCCTCAACATCTGCTAGCCTGTCAGCCGGGGTGTCGACCAGTGCCTTGGACTCCACGTCGCCCAGAGTGTCAGCAAGTATCTCGGCCTTCACTTCTAATACTGTGTTGGCCAGCATGTCGACTAGTGTGTTGGTAAGTGTCTCGGCCTCTACCTCAACCAGTGAGTCAGCCAGCGTGTCGACCAGTGCCTCGGCGTCCACATCGCCTAGTGTGTCGCAAAGTGTCTCAGCCTCCACCTCAACTAGCGAGTCAGCCAGCCTGTCGACCAGTGCCTCGGTGTTCACATTGCCTAGTGTGTCGGAAAGTGTCTCTGCCTCAACCTCAAGTAGCGAGTCAGCCAGCGTGTCGACCAGTGCGTCGGCCTCCAGATCCGCCAGTTTGTCGTCAAGTAGCTCGGCCTCTATCTCTGCTATAGTCTCAGCAAGCGTGTCGACCAGTGTGTCAGCGTCCACATCTCCTAGTGTGTCGCCAAGTGTCTCGGCCTCAACCTCAACTAGAGAGTCAGCCAGCGTGTCGACCAGTAGCTCTGCGTCCACATCGCCAAGTGTGTCGCCAAGTGTCTCGGCCACCACCTCAACTATCGATTCAGCCAGCGTGTCGTTCAGTGCTTTGGCGTCCACTTCGCCTAGTGTGTCGCCAAGTTTTTCGGCCACCTCCTCAACTAGCGAGTCAGCCAGCGTGTCGACCAGTGCCTTGGCGTCCACATCGCCTAGGGTCTCGCAAAGTGTGTCGGCCTCCACCTCAACTACCTACTCAGCCAGCATGTCGACCAGTTCCCTGGCGTCTAAATCACCAAGTGTGTCGCCAAGTGTCTCGGCCTCCACCTCAACTAGCGAGTCAGCAAGCGTGTCGAACAGTGCCTTTGCGTCCACATCGGCCACTGTTTCGCCAAGTGTCTTGGTCTCCACATCAACTAGTGAGTCAGCCAGCGTGTCTACCAGTGTCTCAACTTCAACATCGCCCAGTGTGTCACCAAGTGTGTCGGCCTCCGCTTCTGCCAGCGAGTCAGCGAGCATGTCAATCAGTGCCTCAGCCTCCACATTGCCCAGTGTGTCACCTAATGACTTGGCCTTCACTTCTACTACCATTTCAGCGAGTTTGTCGACCAGTGCCTTGGCTTTTACGTCGCTCAGTGTGTCGCCAAGTGTCTCGCCCTTTACCACTGCTAGCGTGTCTTGCAGCGTGTCCACATCGGCTAATGTGTTCGTAAGTTTCTCAGCCTCCACCTCTGCTAGTGTGTCAGTCAGTGTGTGGACCAGTGCCTCAATCTCAATATCACCAAGTGTGTCACCAAGTGTCTCGGCCTCAACATCTGCTAGCCTGTCAGCCGGGGTGTCGACCAGTGCCTTGGACTCCACGTCGCCCAGAGTGTCAGCAAGTATCTCAGCTTTCACTTCTAATACTGTGTTGGCCAGCATGTCGACCAGTGTGTTGCTAAGTGTCTCGGCCTCTACCTCAACTAGCGAGTCAGCCAGCGTGTCGACCAGTGCCTTGGCGTCTACATCGCCTAGTGTGTCGCAAAGTGTCTCAGCCTCCACCTCAACTAGCGACTCAGCCAGCGTGTCGACCAGTGCCCCGGCGACTACATCACCCAGTGTGTCGCCAAGTGTCTCGGTTTTCACCTCAACTAGCGAGACAGCCAGCGTGTCGACCAGTGCCTCGGCGTCCACATCGCCTAGTGTGTCGGAAAGTGTCTCGGCCTCAACGTCAACTAGCGACTCAGCCAGCGTGTCGACCAGTGCCCCGGCGACTACATCACCCAGTGTGTCACCAAGTGTCTCGGTTTTCACCTCAACTAGCGAGTCAGCCAGCGTGTCGACCAGTGGCTCGGCGTCCACATCGCCTAGTGTGTTGCAAAGTGTCTTAGCCTCAACCTCAACTAGCGACTCAGCCAGCGTGTTCACCAGTGCCCTGGCGTCTGCATCACCCAGTGTGTCGCCAAGTGTCTTGGTCTCCACATAAACTAGCGAGTCAGCCAGCATGTCGACCAGTGTCTCAAAGTCCACATCGCCCAGTGTGTCGTCAAGTGTCTTGGCTTCCACGTCAACTAGCGAGTCAGCCAGCGTGTCGACCAGTGCCCCGGCGTCTGCATCTCCCAGTTTGTCGCCAAGTGTCTCGGACTCCACCTCAACTAGCGAGTCAGCCAGCGTGTCGACCAGTGCCTCGGCTTCCACATCGCGTAGTGTGTCGGAAAGTGTCTCGGCCTTAACCTCAACTAGCGTCTCAGCCAGCGTGTTCACCAGTGCCCCGGCATCTGCATCACCCAGTGTGTCGCCAAGTGTCTCGGTTTCCACCTCAAGTAGCGAGTCAGCCAGCGTGTCGACCAGTGTCTCGCCTTCCACATCGCGTAGTGTGTCGGAAAGTCTCTCGGCGTCAACCTCAACTAGCGACTCAGCCAGCGTGTTCACCAGTGCCCCGGCGTCTGCATCACCCAGTGTGTCGCCAAGTGTCTCGGTTTCCACCTCAACTAGCGTGTCAGCCAGCGTGTCGACCAGTGTCTCGGTGTCCACATTGCCTAGTTTGTCGGAAAGTGTCGCGGCCTCAACCTCAACTAGCGACTCAGCCAGCGTGTTGACCAGTGCCACGGCGTCTGCATCACCCAGTGTGTCGCCAAGTTTCATGGTTTCCACCTCAACTAGCGAGTCAGCCAGCGTGTCGACCAGTGGCGCGGCGTCCACATCGCCTAGTGTGTTGCAAAGTGTCTCTGCCTCAACCTTAACTAGCGACTCAGCCAGCGTGTTGACCCGTGCCCTGGCATCTGCATCACCCAGTGTGTCGCCAAGTGTCTTGGTTTCCACCTCAACTAGCGTGTCAGCCAGCGTGTCGACCAGTGGCTCGGCGTCCACATCGCCTAGTGTGTTGCAAAGTGTCTCGGCCTCAACCTCAACTAGCGACTCAGCAAGCGTGTTGACCAGTGCCACGGCATCTGCATCACCCAGTGTGTCGCCAAGTGTCTCGGTTTTCACCTCAACTAGCAAGTCAGCCAGCGTGTCGACCAGTGCCCCGGCGTCCACATCGCCTAGTGTGTCGGAAAGTGTCTCGGCCTCAACGTCAACTAGCGAGTCAGCCAGCGTGTCGACCAGTGGCTTGGTGTCCACATCGCCTAGTGTGTTGCAAAGTGTCTTGGTCTCCACCTCAACTAGCGAGTCAGCCAGTGTGTCGAGCAGTGGCTTGGCGTCCACTTCCCCTAGCGTATCGCAAAGTGTCTCGGCCTCAACCTCAACTAGCGAGTCAGCCAGCGTATCGACCAGTGCCTCAACGTTCACATCGCCTAGTGTGTCGCAAAGTGTCTCGGCCTCCACCTCAACTAGCGACTTAGCCAGCGTGTCGATTACTGCCCCGGCGTCTACTTCACCCAGTGTTTCGCCAAGTTTTTTGGCCTCTACCTCAACTAGCGAGGCAGGCAGCGTGTCGACCAGTGGCTCGGCGTCCACTTCCCTTAGCGTATCGCAAAGTGTCTTGGTCTCAACCTCAAGTAGCGACTCAGCCAGCGTGTCGACCAGTGCCCCGGCGTCTGCATCACCCAGTGTGTCGCCAAGTGTCTCGGTCTCCACATCAACTAGTGAGTCAGCCAGCGTGTCCACCAGTGTCTCAACTTCAACATCGCCCAGTGTGTCACCAGGTGTGTCGGCCTCCGCTTCTGCCAGCGAGTCAGCGAGCATGTCAATCAGTGCCTCAGCCTCCACATTGCCCAGTGTGTCACCTAATGAGTTGGCCTTCACTTCTACTACCATTACAGCGAGTTTGTCGCCCAGTGCCTTGGCTTTTACGTCGCTCAGTGTGTCCTTAAGTGTCTCGCCCTTTACCACTGCTAGCGTGTCAGGCAGCGTGTCGACCAGTGCCTCGGTCTCCACATCGGCTAATGTGTCCGTAAGTTTCTCAGCCTCCACCTCTGCTAGTGTGTCAGTCAGTGTGTCGACCAGTGCCTCAATCTCAATATCGCCAAGTGTGTCACCAAGTGTCTCGGCCTCAACATCTGCTAGCCTGTCAGCCGGGGTGTCGACCAGTGCCTTGGACCCCTCGTCGCCCAGAGTGTCAGCAAGTATCTCGGCCTTCACTTCTAATACTGTGTTGGCCAGCATGTCGACCAGTGTGTTGCTAAGTGTCTCGGCCTCTACCTCAACTAGCGAGTCAGCCAGCGTGTCGATCAGTGCCTCGGCGTCCACATCGCCCAGTGTGTCGCCAAGTGTCTCGGCCTCCACCTCCACTAGCGAGTCAGCCAGCGTGGCGACCATTGTCTCTGAGTCCACATCGCCCAGTGTGTCGCCAAGTTTCTCGGCCTCCACCTCAACTAGCGAGTCAGCCAGCGTGTCGACCAGTGCCCCGGCGTCTGCATCACCCAGTGTGTCGCCAAGTGTCTCGGCCTCCACCTCAACTAGCGAGTCAGCCAGCGTGTCGACCAGTGCCTCAGCTTCCACATTGCGTAGTGTGTCGGAAAGTGTCTCGGCTTCAACCTCAACTAGCGACTCAGCCAGCGTGTTCACCAGTGCCCCGGCATCTGCATCACCCAGTGTGTCGCCAAGTGTCTCGGTTTCCACCTCAAGTAGCGAGTCAGCCAGCGTGTCGACCAGTGCCTCGGTGTCCACATTGCCTAGTGTGTCAGAAAGTGTCTCTGCCTCAACCTCAACTAGCGAGTCAGCCAGCGTGTCGACCAGTGCGTCGGCCTCCAGATCCGCCAGTTTGTCGTCAAGTAGCTCGGCCTCTATCTCTGCTATAGTCTCAGCAAGCGTGTCGACCAGTGTGTCAGCGTCCACATCTCCTAGTGTGTCGCCAAGTGTCTCGGCCTCTATCTCTGCTAGCGTGACAGCAAGCATGTCCACCAGTGCCTCGGCCTCCACATCGCCTAGAGTGTCAGCAAGTGTGTTCGCCTTCACTTCTATTACTGTGACGGCCAGCGTATCGACTGGTGTCTCACTGAGTTTTTTGGCCTCCACTTCTGCTAGCGAGTCAGACAGCGGGTCAACCAGTGCCTCAACCTCCGGGTCGATTAGTGTGTCGCCTAGTGTCTCGGCCTTCACCTCTGTGAGCTTGTCAGCCAGCGTGTTGCGCAGTGGCTCAACCTTAACATCGCCCAGTGTGTCGCCAAGTGTGTCGGCCTCTGCTTCTGCCAGCGAGTCAGCGAGCATGTCGACCAGTGCCGCAGCCTTTACATTGCCCATTGTGTCACCAAGTGACTTGGCCTTCACTTCTACTACCGTGACAGCTTTTGTGTCGACCAGTGTTTCGGTTTTTACGTCGCTCAGTGTGTCGCCAAGTGTCTCGCCCTCCACCACTGCTAGCGTGTCAGCCAGCGAGTCGACCAGTGCTTCGGTCTCCACATCGCCCAATGTGTCCCTTAGTGTCTCAGCCTCCACCTCTTCTAGCGTGTCAGTCAGTGTGTCAACCAGTGCCTCAATCTCAATATCGCCAAGTGTGTTGCCAAGTGTCTCGGCCTCAACCTCTGCTATTCTGTTTGCCCGGGTGTTGACTAGTGCCTTGGACTCCACATCGCCCAGTGTGTCGCCAAGTGTCTCGGCCTTCACCTCTGCTACCATGTCAGCCAGCGTGTCGCGCAGTGCCTCGACCTCAACTTCAGCCAGTGTGTCACCAAGTGTTTGGGACTTCACCTCTGCTACCTTGTCAGCCAGCTTGTCGACCAGTGCCTCGGCCTCCACATCGCCCAGTGCCTCGGCCTCCACATCGCCCAGTGTGTCGCCAAGTTTCGTGGTCTCCTCCTCTGCTGTCAGGCCTTTTGCTAGCAGCTTGTTGACCAGTGCCTCAGCGTCCACGTCGGCTAGTGTTTCGCGAAGTTTCTCGACCTCTACCGGTCCTGCTACCCTGTCCGCCAGCAGCCTGTCGACTAGTCCGCTTTTTTCGCTTGTTTCTGAGTCGTTGTCTTTTACTGTTTCTGCTAGTGTGCCTGGAGTATCTGTTGGAGAGAATTTTACGACCTCTTCTTTAGTTCCTTCTTTTTCTTCTTTGTTAGTATCTTCGTCATGCCTGGCAGGATTTTCTGGGGTCAATTGTTCTGAAGGTTAGTTCGGAATTTGTTTTTCTATTTGTTTGTCGAGTTTGAGTCGTTTGAAGGTAAAGTGGAATAGAGCAGTGTTTGTTTTGTTTTGGGAGCGAAATAGTTTGAATACTTTGACTTTCGTCAAGGTCGTATGATTTTTAAATATCTTTGTTAGTCTCGTAATAGTAATACGTTTGGAAGATTTCTTATTTCATTTTTTTTAGATATCAATGATTGTTTGGGTGTGACATGCCTTAACAATGGCACTTGCATGGACCAAGTGAATGGATATACTTGTCAATGCAACGTTGGCTTTTATGGACTCAATTGCGAAATAGGTATTGTTTACCTAAGTTTCTTTCTATACTTTTAAAGCTTTTTTTTGGTTTTGTTAATGGTGTCGATTTCATGGGTTTTCAAGGAGTCCTTGACACGCTTGACACGATGAAACTTATGTTATTTCATATTGTAGCCACCCTCATAACCCGGGACAGGACGAACCGATTATTCCCTTAATGGACTTCATATTTTGGCAAAACAACTCGCTATTACTCTCTAATTTAAAGATGATGACGCCAAATTGTTTCCTCTTTTGCTGAGGATTTTGACAAACTAATAATGCGTTATACGTTTGTACAGGTCCCGAGATTTATTAATGTTTTGGGCGTGACTTTCTTTTTTTCAAACAGAGTTTTCAATTAAGGTTTTTTTATCCTTAGACATTGAATTATAAAGAGAGCCAAAACCATATATTTCTTGTTACTGTCCTCTAGCGTTGATGTTTAAAAAGTCGTCTGTTAACAATCCATTTTAGAAAAATTCATTTTCAATACGAAACAAGTCATAACGTGACAAATGTGAACATAGGTATTTTCTCGCCAACGTTTTGTGATATATACTAATCCCTTTAGAGTTTTGGTGATGTTATTATTTTATTCAGTTTTACTCGATTCAACGTAAACTGCTACATCTGTTTCAATTATTTGTGTTTTAATACGTTGAATTGTCTGTTCTAGTAAAGAAGGGCTCGTATTGAGGATCGTTTGTTCTTTGAAAACATTTAGATATAAACATGTACAAAAACAATCGTATTTATTCAAGGGCGCAAGCAGTGTGACTAAAATGTTCCTGAAATCCTTTTAAAACCTTGCTTTCTCTGGGTTTGTTGTTTTTAGCCTTTTTCGCGTTTGGAATGGCGAATACTAGATAAACCAAATTCACTACAAGAGTTTTGCTTAAGGCTTACTTTTTACAACCAATACGAAAACTGATTACTTTTTATAACCTGTTCTTTCTTTCATTCTCGATCAGAAAAAGAATTTCTATAAGATTCAAAGTGTATTTTGAACCTGTTAACGCGAGGTCACACATCATCTCAAATCTTGAAAACATGCATTATCGTTACAGAAATGAAATAATTATGCCCGACTTCACAACCAAACTAAAACCAGGGAAAAATATAATTACTCATACTCACTTGCTATGCAGTTCCTGGAGGCCAGCAGGTGAGGTCAACAACACTTAAGCTTTGCTGAATGATCTCTCAAAAAAGCGGCCATTGATAAATCTCGTTGACTTTATGGAACGCTTTTTTTTAAAACGAACACAAAACAAGCAAACGAACGCTGAACGAATAAAAACCTGGTAGCAGCTGTATTTAATTCTGTGGCGGTAGGTGAAGAATACAAAAGTGAAAAAAACGTAATATGACACAGAGCTTTAGTTGTCGATGCAGCACAAATATGTACGCATGAATTAACCAGTCAAAATTCTGACCAAGCTTAGACAAGATTGGTCCTGGAGCGTAGCTAAGCTATAAGGAAAGCATAAGTTTTTTTACCGCGGCGTCACTTAACAGGTTTGCTTTTGTCCAAAACAAACGCATATACATTCATGGGATTCCCTTCCCCTCCCTTACAGAGTCTCCGTTTCCCATTTACTAGTGTCTGTGGGGACGTACGTACGTACACTGCGCTGACGTCACAACCAAATTCAAAGGGTTCAAATTTTTATAGCAGAGAGGCTAGCGTGGAAGCACCTCTAACAACAGCTTACGAAATAAGGCTATTTAAATATCTGAAGGAGATTTAAATAGCAATTAGAAACGTAACAATAAGTGTTTGTGAGGTAAGGCGTGATCGTTATCGCTTTGATAGTAAATGAAAAACAACGCGTTGTGAAAATACGTACTTTCTAGTTCAAGAACCATATACCTTGCCTTAAAGTTTCAGTGAGAAGCAGAATACAACTTGACAGAAACTTGGTTTATTTTACATCTTTCTCGTAAAGGGCTTGATGACACGTTTTCTTATTTCAGCTCCAGACGCGTGTAATCCAGATCCGTGTGAACATGGAATATGTTCCATAAGTGGTGACTCCTACAGTTGCAGTTGTGACCCAGGCTATGAAGGCGAAAACTGTGACATAGGTAATGATATCAATTTGGCACTTTATGTGCCATGAGAGTATTTAGATGAAAACTAACGGACGCTGAATTAATAACGCCTTTATCTGTCGAAATTAATAAATACATATGTAATGTGCGTTGTTAGATAAAAAATACATTCCCGAGAAGTGGATTTTGGAAGTGGTGGAAGGAAATTTACACATCTAAATATTGCAGTTGAGCCTAGACCTAAGATGTTAGCCCGCGTGCCCCTTGGTACATTGAGGAAATCAAGGAGCAGAAAGTGACCTGTCGTGGGCTTGAAAGGCGATGGCGTCCTTCCCGACTCACTTCCAGCTATCAATCTTATACCGACTAACGCAGTGTTGCAAAGCACACCATTTTCAAATCAAAAATGGATTACTATTCTAGCCTGCTCTATTCAGCTGAAAGTGACAGCAAACCCCTGTTTCGCACAATTACTCGTGTTCTTCACAGGAAAGCAGATAAACGTTTCCCTACCAGCTCTTCTGCAGTTGATCTCGCCAATAAATTCATCCACTTTTTTGAGGAGAAAATCGTCAATATCAGAAGTAATCTTGGTACACCTGTAATTCCTGATTTCTTCAGAACCCCAGATACTTCATCACTAACCTGTCAGCTTGTAAATTTTGCACCAACTTCTTACACCGAACTGTCGAACATTGCTAACAATATCATCATGAAATCCTGTATTTTGGATCCGCTTCCCGCCACCCTACTGAGCAGCGATTTACTTTTACCAATTATCCTGAAGATTGTCAACTTGTCACTGGAATCCGGTTATTTTCCGTCTTCTTTGAAAACTGCTGTTCTATCCCCTCTACTTAAGAAAGCCAACTTAGATCATGAAGTTCTTGCAAACTACAGACCTATTTCAAACCTCAAGGTGATCTAGCCAATTAAACACCAGTAATGTAACCTCCCCAAGGGTGGTTTCTTTTTGCCGTGTAAGTGGTAAATAGTTTGTTTTTAAGCGTTTACAGTCCTATGGACGACTGAATGATATAAGCATATTCCAATGTGATTTTACTAATAGCGACTTCGCATTGTTGGAAACAGAATATTTAGCAATATTTCTTCTTTCTTAGAGCAAGAACCATTACAGTTTGAAGTTCAGATGGAAATACTTGAGCTAGGCTCTAATTACGGCTCCTCCCTGGCTAACAATGACACAGACAGTTTCCGCGCTCTATCTAACGCCTTAACTGATGACGTTTTCGAGCCATACTTCAGAAGCCAATTTCCAAGTTTTGACAGAATGGAAATTGTTGGCTACTACCAAGGATTTCCAGGTTTAGGAGTTCGATACAAGCTTTACTTCCTCGCTTCCTCTAATGTAACAAATGTCAGCATTGCTCTTTCTCTTCGTGAAGCCAACAAGACGAAAGACATAAATTTCTTCACCATTGGGGGAAATTTGCAGGTGTCCGAAATACTTCCGATCTTGTTATCAACAGCACCGGCTACTACCATAGCATCTCCAGGTATGTTGACGTATGTTGACGCAAATGTGATATTTTTAGATAAGTGCATTATTTCTAGCAGTAGTCTTGTTATCTGTGTTGTAAACTAGACACCACAATGACGCATTTTCAGTTTTATGGACCTTATAGAATAAGTTAGGCGAAGCAATCGTTGCATTACCTGGCGTGCTATCCTATGTAGTCGTAGTTGGTATAGGAGAGTGGTTATGAAAGCCGGCAAACATCACCGTTGAAACAACAATTCTGTACTTCATGTTGGAAGCTCCTTAACCGTGCACAATCCTTTGCTTTTTGTTCACAAATTATGACTGAATAAATTATTGCGTTGTGTTATTGGTCAGTAAGTTCAAAATGATAGGGATGCTGTTTAACGTTGTGCACGGTCAAGTCAAGAAAAGCTAACAAAAACATATAACATATCTTCCTTTTTCTTCATTATTTCTATGAAGTAAATTAAAAGGTATGGACAAATTTGTCCGGCCATTTGAATGTATTATTTGTTGCTGACATATTAACGGCGTTCCTACATTTCGCTGCCTTTGAATTCCTTATAAACGTTCTAAAAGTCCGTAACATGTTCTGTTGAAGCTAAAGGAAATGTTCTATAAACTATTGTATTTACATGCACAGCAATCTTTCTCCAGATTTTAGTAAGCCCTGTACATCTGTACTTGTATATAGGGCAAACTAAGACGTAACTCAAACAGCGGACCTCACATGGGACGAACCCAATGTTAATGAGCTAAGTCTGATGTTTTCTCTCATAAGCAGTAGGTTCGTAACACGTGACGTTCTACGCGGAGCTCTGGTCTGATTCTTGTTTTCCTATGTGAATGTACTCGTAGAATGCTTCATTACAGCTACAAAGACCACATTACTACATCCAGGTCCAGTGATTTTAGTATATATATCAGCAACAAATGAACATGGAGGAGAACGTAAGAAACATAAATACAAAATTAATTTACTTACAGTCTCAATTACAGGCAATTATTTATTCAACAGAACCCTCCGAAATTGAGCTTTGGATAATCATTCTTATTGTTAGTTTACTTCTTCTCTGCTGCTGCTGTCCACTTCTATTGTTATTAGCGGTAAGTGAAAACTTTACTCATAGGAATCCGTTAGTCCCGTATCTTCTTTGTCTTTGTCTTGCAAGGCTGAAACTTTTTCCACATGTGTCTCTGGTCGCAGTTATAGGTTCCGTTTAAATGTTCCATCACTTCCCCTTACACACTAAGGTAACTGACGCATGTCATGGAGTCTGAATTCTTTTCTTTTATTTTTCAATAGTAAGGAATAGTAAGGATGACTCTCTGTTTTTAGGAAAAACTGTTTGAATGCAGAGGTCCACGCAACGCGTAAATAAAACTGACTGGTTCCTCTTGCTGGATCTCTAATGAAAGAGATGCTGTAGCCAGACGTCACTTGATGTGTAAAATAAAACAAAACTGAATGCAGGGCTCGTAATGCGGCAAAGGGCTGATTTATTGTAGGCCAATATTTAATTAGCCTTCCTCAGGGCCAGAGCTATACCGAGAGAAAATATCTTTGAACGGCTCCTAAATTTATATTGGAAATTTACATAGGTGGTTAAGAATTAACTACAATTATAAATGCTAGATAGAATGATATACAGGCCGAAATATTGTCCTATAATAAATCAGCCCTTTGCCGTAGTGCCAGCCGTGCATTCAGTTTTGTTCTCTGTTTTTGTTTATAAACCCTTTTTTTAAAACAGCGTTTAACTTAATCATTTGAATACGCGAAGTTCTCATTAGATGATCAACGACACCGCAAACGGACCGTTCACCAACTAGCGCATATTTATTTACTTATATGTAGTTCAATATGTGAGCCTTATTTTCTCTTTCCTACAGCGGAGATATAAGCGCAAACGTTCTCAAGATGTAGTCAATATTAATGACTTCTCTGATTGGTATGCCCCAGGTCTGCGGGCAGACGGCCAGTCTCCGGTAAGTAATTATGTAATGAATACTAAATACATTTCTCTCAGTTTGTGTAAATGGGGCGTGGCCTTAATTTGTACCCAGTAAATGTTCTTTTTTAAGGTAAGCTAATTAAGTGTTGTGTACAGTATTTTATGGCATTAAAAGGAGAAGTTAAGTGCAATAATAAAATGGGCGAGACAAATTACAAAGAACAAATGTTAATCTGAAGAAAAGTAAAAGTGATGCTTTGAAGTGCCTTTAGAATTGAACCGTTGAGTGAAATGCTCTTATAGCGGAGCTCTCGCACGCGCACAGCGGAGCACCATGGTTAAAAAATGAAGTAATCTACCCTTGGTTATCATTAAATCCCATCGACCGTGACCCCTTCGGACACCTCATGAAATTTACAAAACGTAGTTTTCCCCTTTACTAACTAGGGTTAAGCACTACCTCTACTGATTGGGGTTAAGCACTGTTTCGAAACTGTTTGGTTTTTTTTGTGGGTTTGGATTTATGCTATATGTGCTTAAATTATTTCGCCTTTTCCAGCAAATCCTCAGTGGTCTTGTGGTTAGCATAATATACTGGACCATCTCGGTCGTGGTTTCAAATCCTACTGTCTTTCGTGTCAAATTTTTTTTCTTTCAAATTGAAGAGACTTGCACTTTCATGAACATTTCCAGCTTGAAATATCACGTAAGTGTGATATAATATCAGAAAACAGTTCTACCTTGTGTAAATTTCATGAGGAAAGAAAGGGGCTACGGCCGATAGGATTTAATGCTGATCTACCCATCCGAGAAAATTTGGTGATACGTAACCGTACAGTCGCCCGCCCGACCTTCAGGCCGTACCACAGGCAAACCAATGGAAAATAACTCAATCAACAGGTGTGGCAACCCAAATACAACTCGAGCTTATTTTGGCGGGAAATCGCATAGCCACCTGTGTCTTGTAAAGTAGAGACAACTAGATAGTCAATAAAGACGAAAACGGAAAGGGAAAATTGTTTCTTTATCCGTGTTGTGTAAAATATTAAGCTTAGATTAATTGTCATGTCCACAAATTTGGAGTATAGAGCAAGAGAAAGACAGAGAAAAAGAGAAAGTAGGCTGCAGGCCAGCGAAGCTCAACGAGAAAAAGGGCGACAGAGATCTAGAGCGAGAGATATAAAAAAGGAGACGTTTTTGTGTTGGAAGAACTACATTAAAATTTTGTAGCGGCGGTGACAAAATAAGAAACGCTAGCGGCCACCAATCAAATGCATGGTGAAAATGAGCGGCAGTGAAAAAAGTGAACGAGAACACGTACGACATTTCCTCCATTAAAAGTGTAACTAAGACCCTGTTTACATGGAGTGGGGGACCCCGGTCTAGTGGGGTAGGTTTCTTTTGTTTTGTGTCCTCCAGAGTGTGAAAACAAAAGAAACCAACCCCACTAGACCGGGGGCCCCCACTCCATGTAAACAGGCCCTTAGAAGTTTCTAGAAGTTTCACGTTGTAGTCGTGCAAAACAGCGGCAAAGTAATGTACAAAAAAAGTGTGCGGAACGTGCAAAGTTGCTGTTATGCTAGTTAGACCTATTGTTGTTTTTCACCGTTCTCCGTTTCCTTCCCCGCCTAGCATTACACGATTTTATATTTTGTTTGAATGAACTAAAAATATTATCGAGAGCTTCGCTTTTGGCCCTGGCTAAATCCATATATTACGGCTTATTGTGTGGTATTAATCCTTAAAGACAAATTTCTTTGGATTGGTTCTCATGGTTTCCAGACGCGGTTTCACATTCACCAATAATACTATTGTAAATAAAGAAGGAAATAACATGTTATAGCTACAAACAGCATCAAAATAATCGAGATACTTTCCTTGAACGGGGTATACTTTTATGACAAAACAACCCTTCCCCCCTCCTCCCCCTTTGAAGGTTGGGGAGTTTGTTGTTTCCTACAGGTGACAGCACAACTGTTACATTGATTAGAAGGAGTAGGAGATTGATTAAACTTCTTTTTTCCATTTTGAAGTAGATAGTTTGAGCAAAACGTGAGGAATGTCCTTAAGGGTAACGTGTCTTACTAAATTTGTTGCATATTGCAAGCACCATTAATGAGACACCCAATTGGTCTTAGATAAGCAACAATAACTTTATTGTTTTTTTTTAATTTTTTTGCAGGCCCTTTTTGATGACTTGAATGAGGCGATTATCTAGGACATCAGATTGACATTAAATTAAAATCTAAATTTGTCCCCTCTCGAATTTGTTTCTTATACGACCTTAGGCTCGTTTTTCCTTCATTTCAGCATCATTTATTAAGAATTAATATTTTAAGAGTCAACGAATTCTATTTATTACTTCATTTAAAAGGAAGTGTATCAAGGATTGTTTTGTATTATTAATGAATGGATACTTAAAGTGGACCGTTAATCGTGCAATCGAAATAATTAAAAGAGAAGAATATTCGTGTTAGTAGGAAAGATTTTATTTTATTACGAATTTTCTTCTAAAAAAAATATTTTTCAGTAAAGAAGAGAAACAGTTTCATCCCCCCAAAAAATTCAATTAAGAAAGTTAAGATAGCCTTGTTATTTCATAGTTAGAACATGAATGTAATAAAAAAAAGTAATAAAAAATGTGATTAATAACTGGACTATGGCTATTCAATGTTCAGCATTTAATTGGCTCATCGGAGTAGGGTTATCAGAGAGACTAATAACCCATTTTGACCTAATATGATAAACTAGGGGTACCTTGAGGCAAGAGCCAACAAGGCAACCCACCGTGTTTGGTTTGGAGATATTTGGTGGGTTGTCAAAAAAAATCGCGTCCAATAAAAAAAAAAATTGCTCATATTTTTTACTACAGTTCTGACTACACAAATGGCAATCTGATTGGACCTTTGATCTTTCCTACGATTTAACCAGGAAACCCCTTCTCTAACAAGTTACCCCTAGCCCTGTCTATATAGGGCATTTTCACATGACGTCACGGCGGCCATACTGGTGTTTCATAACAACGACATGTCGGCCAGGTTTGTGTCCCAAACCAATCCTGCGGGAGTTGAACTTTTTTCCCATGTAAAAACTGTCTTTTGTTCCAGTGAATTTGCATAGATGTTGGCCACGTGAGTGAAAACGTTCTAAGCACCCTTTATCTTTAGCATGTGCTTTTAAAATGTGCCACTCCCCGGGTAGTGCCATAGTGCATTACCATTAAATATAGCACCAGATTGTGGCCTAGTTGACGGTAAGAGATGACGATTAAGAAAGCGTTTTGAGAAAAAAATCATAGCATTATCTCGTACGCGACGATATTTCATATTTTTTAGCAGGATCATTTGCGGCGTTGTAAAAATCCAAGACGAGAGAACAGAACGATACGGTGAGTCATCATAGTTGGTCATTTTGTTTGTTTTTTTTTCATCTTAATTTATCTTTTTAGTGTGTTCTAGTATGTTCCACAGGAGCGGATCCACGATGTTTTTCAAAGAAGGGGTTGTAAGGATAAGAGTTCAAGGAAAACCACGGACTAACCCCTTTAGTGCAAATTTTGCTTCTTTTTAAAATCGAAGTTTTTATAGCTTAAAAGGATTTGTTTTCTATCTATAATATTACAGAATACTTTTTCTAGGTCTGTTTTGCATAATAAAAAAAAATTAATAGATCTCAGTTATTTGACCAAACCCATGGAAATTTTTTCATCTTTTGTTTTTATGAAAAATAGACCGAGAAAAAGTATTCTAAAACATCGTAGATAGAAAACACGTGTTTTTAGACTATAAAAACGTCGATTTAAAGAGGCCACAAAATTTGCATTTTTCCAAAGGGGTTAGGTCGTGGTTTTGGTAAAAAAACAAAAACGGCTTAAGTTTTTTCATGTTTTGTTTTTATGCAAAATAGACCGAGAAAAAGTGTTCTGCAACATTCTAGATAGGAAAAAAGTCTTTTTCTGCTAAAAAAAACTTCGATTCAAAAAGTCGCAAAATTTTTATTTGTCCAAAGGGGTTACAGAATGCGTTTTCATAAAAACAAAAGCTTTAAAAATTTTCATTTTTTAAACAAAACCATGGACTATTCTCTTTGGATAATAGCAAATTTTGCTACTTTTTAAATTAAGTCGAAGTTTTTATAGCCTAAAAAGATTTGTTTTCTATCCAGAGTGTTACAGAATACTTTTTCTCGGTCTATTTTGCATGAAAACAAAACATTAAAAAATCTCAGTTTTATGACCAAATCCGTGGAATAAAAATGCCTCGTTTTCATATGTCGGGATAATCCCAGACGATCGGCGATTTTACCGTTTCCCGACTATCCCAGGTTTTGCCGACTAATGAAAACTCGAAATCGTAGATATCTCCGATCGTCTCGGATGGACGGGGACAAATCTGGAGAAACGGGAGCGTCTCTATTTTCCAGACGCGTCCCCTTCGACGATGGTCGGCGATCATTCCCGACAAATGAAAACCCAAATTTGTACCGTCGGGGACGTCGCCGATGGCTCGCTCATTACCAATCCTCTAGATTGCTGGGCTCCACTCCCCCTATCACAAATAAACATGGCGTCTCTCAAGAATCTGGGATAGACTTCTGGCGATTATCCGATATATCGGCAAAATCTGGGATGGTGGGCAAAAAGTAAAATCCCCGATCGTCTGGGATTTTCCCGACATGTGAAAACCAAAATGCAAATTTACGACCTCCTCAAATCGAAGTTTTTAAAGTGTAAAAAGACTTTTTTCTATGTAGAATGTTACAGGATACTTTTTCTGGGTGTATTTCGCGAAAAGAGAAAAGATGAAAAAACTTCTTTTTTTTACCAAAACCATGACTAACTCCTTTGGAAAAATGCAAATTTTGCGATCTATTTAAAGCGAGGTGTTTACAGTCTAAAAACACGTGTTATCTACACTTGTTTATCTACATTGTTTTACAACACTTTTTCTCGGTCTATTTTTCATAAAAACAAAAGATGAAAAAAAAAATCAATTTTTTCAAACAAAATTGTAGATAGAAAACAAGTGTTTTTATATTGTAAAAGCTTCGATTTGACAAATTTGAAGTTGAAGAAGGGAGACTGGGCCGAGCGTCATGGTGGAAGGCCACGCGGTGTGAATAGCAACCTCAAGAAGGGAAAACCTCAGTTATTATGAAAGAGGCAACCAAAACACTGAAAGACTCTAAAACGGTACAGGAGGACGAGATACAAGAACTGCGAGCGCTTCTTACAAAAACCAAAGCTGTGCTAAAGGAGGAGAGAGATAAAGTTATAGAGCTGGAAGATTATACTCGGCACGAGGATCTAAAAAATTTCACAATATCCCAGAATCAGAAGAAGAAGGTGTTAACCACTCGCCGAAACAAGTTATTCTCAGCATTTTGCAAAAGGAGTTGCAAATGGACACTGCACAAATTCGATTTCACGCAGTGCATCGAATTGGCAAGCGAAAAGAAAACAAACACAGACCGATAGTTGCTCGCTTCGTTTGTGGAGAAGACAGAGAGCAGGTTTTTGCCAGGAAGAAGGGGATTAAAGAGAGCACAAGGTTCAAGGACGCTTACATAACCGCGGATTATGCAAAAGCTTTACAAGATGAACGAAGGAAGCTAATCAAGGCGATGTTCAAGGCAAAGGAGCAAGGTTCAGAGGCCAAAGTGGTTGGTAGATATCTGTTCATAGGAGAACTAAAGTATGATGTAAAAAATATCCCTGAAGATTTTAAATAGATCAAAGAACGTTCAATTAATATACGGTACTACTGGAGCAATACAACAACAACCTCTTTAAGTCATATTGAAGCGAATTCGAATCTTAAAATTTTAAAAAATTGTAGAAGGGTTAGTAACTCTTTAAAAATACTTCATTTGAGTATCTTAAGGGAGTATGTTTCGGCTAGGGTTTTGGTGGTTAATGTGTGTCCCTGTATTATTTTCTTTTTCCTATCTTTTAGTGTTGTATTTAAGATTTTGTCGATTTTTTTTCTATTCTAACTTTCGCTTACTGTCTTTATTTATTAATTTTATTTATGCACATTCAGTATCCTTTACTTGCTTTCTAAGTATGTCTACATTCACGCCTTCGTTTGTTAAATTACACCTTCGGCGCGTTGGTTTTCAGCTATGCAGTCCCACAATTTGCATGCAGTGACATTAGTTGTTCTGTGCTTTTAAACTAACATCGCTTATTGTGAGGGGCTTAAGTAATTTCCGCAAAAGAAGAACCATCTTTCTCTGGTGTCGTAAACGTAAATCAGACCTTCCTTTTTTACAAGAGACGCACTCGATCGCTGCAACAGAGAATCAATGGAGAAATGAATCGGGTGCTGAGACGATATCTTGCCACGGTAGTTCTAATTTGCGAGGTGTTGCGATTTTGTTTAAAAATGGTATTGTTTGCATTATTAATCTGAAAATTGCAGACCCCGAGGGGCGATACATTATTTTAGAAGCTTGCATCCAAGATAAAGACTTTGTGCTGATTAATGTTTATGCGCCGAACAAAGATAAAGACCAAGTGAATTTTTTCAACAACCTACTTTCAATTTTGCACAATGAAAATCTGGATTCTGTGGATAACATCATACCAGGAGGAGATCTAAATTGTCCACTCGATCCATTACTCGACAGAAAAGGCGGAGTAAGTACAAAAAGGAAGTCAGTTATCTCTTGTATCGACGATTTCAAAAGTAAATTAGATTTAGTGGATATCTGGAGATCTAAAAATCCTGACGCAAAAAGTTTTACATGGAGTCAAAAATCTCCGCCAGTTTTTTGTCGTCTCTATTACTGGTTGATATCTAATAATCTGCGCGATTTTGTTGAATTGAGCGAGATAATCCCGGCTGTACGCACAGATCATGATGCAATTTCTTTCGAACTCGGACAGTTAGAGAACGAATTGAAAGGGCCAGGAAACTGGAAAATGAACTGCTCACTGTTAGATGATGAAGAGTACGAAGACGATATAGCCAGGATGATTCCACTTAGGACAGCGTATGGGCAGAAAGAATTTACAGATGATCGAATAATATGGGGTTGGATCAAATACAACATAAGAGCTCGTGCTATTCAGTACTCTAAAAGAAAGGCAAAAGAAAGGGGAAAAAAAGAACTCGACCTTCAGGAAGAATTAAGTAAAGCAAAGAGTAAACTTGAAAATAATCCAAACGACCTTAACATAACCTATTATAACGTAGTTCAGGTGAGGTTGGAGTTGTTTTACGAAGAAAAAACCAAAGGCGTAATAATACGAGCACGTCCTAGATGGCATATAAAATAGATAAAATATTTTTTAAACTTCTAGGAAAAGGAACCACGTTAAAAAACATATAAGAAAACTGTGCATAAATGGTAAAATCACAACGAATCTGCACTGTATACTAAAAGAACAAGAGCGTTTTTACAGAGAATTGTACAAAAGCAGCATTAATAGTCCTAATATAAGAGAGAAAATATGTGATTATTCCCCAACTTTCGGAGGAGCAAAAAAATTCCTGTGAATGATTTATTTCTCTAGAGGAGTGTTCTGAACTCTTGGATAGCTTTCGGAGTAATAAATCGCTCGGAAATGATGGCATTCCGGATGAATTCTAGAGAAAATTTTGGCCACTAAAAAGCGAAAGTTTTATCAGGTGCGCAAATGAATGTTTCTTAAAAGGGGAAATGTCATGCTCACAAAACAGGCTGTAATTAATCTGCTTGAGAAAAGCGGAAAAGATCGTACTCTCCTCGAAAACTGGGGGCCAATATCTCTTGTTAATGTGGATACGACAATTATGTCCAAGGTGATCGCTGAGAGGCTTAAAAAGGTGTTACCCAGTACCATTTACTACAACCAGACTGGTTATGTTAAAGATCGTTTTATTGGTGAAGCAATACGTTCTGTTTTCGATATCATTGATTTCACAGCTAAGGAAAATATCCCAGGTTTATTGCTGTTTATAGATTTTCAAAAAACTTTTGATAGTGTGGAATGGGAATTTTTCATTGAGAGTCTTAAAAAGCTTAACTTTGGTCGAGACTTTCTTCAATGGGTGAAAACCTTCTATAACAACATTCAAAGCCGTGTTATAAACAGTGGCGTTAGTTCTACTTTTTTAGCGGAGCTGTCGCGCGCGAAGCGCGCCAGCGGAACACCTTGGGTAAGAAAATGAAATAATCTACCCATCCGAGAAAATTTGGTAATCACGTGACCGTACACCGACCGCCCGCCCGAGAGACCGTCCGTCTGCATCACATGCATACCAATGTAAAATAACTCAATCAACAGGTATGGCAACCCAAATGCAACTCGAGGTTATTGTGGCGGGAAATCGCATAGCCACCGGCGGCTTGTAAAGCAGAGACAACAAAGAGTCAATAAAGACGAAACGGAAAGCGGAAATTGTTTCTGTATCCGTGTTGTCTAAAGTGTTAAGCCTAGATAAATTGTCATGTTCAGAAATCTGGAATATAGAGCAAGAGAAAGTGGGCGGCAGGCCAGCGAAGCTTAACGAGAAAAAGGGAGACATCAGGGATTTAGAGCGAGAGATAAAAAACCGAAGGAGACATTTTTTCGTTGGAAGAACAACATAAAAATTTTGTAGCGGCGGCGACAAAATGAGAAATGCTAGCGGCCACCAATGCAAGGTGAAAATGAGCGGCAGTGAAAAAAAGTGAACGGGAACACGTACGACATTTCCTCCTTAAATTATTTAAACTACTTAACACATTCGAAATTCGCTCTGGACTCAAGGTTAACTGTTCAAAAACTGAAGGTATGTGGATTGGATCTAAGAGACATTGTAAAGAAAAACCATTCGGCATTAAATGGCCGGATGAGCCAATAAAAGCTCTAGGTGTATATTTTACTTACGACCAAAAATTGCTTAAAGAAAAGAATTTTATTGAACGACCGGATTCAATTTAAAAACTTATTAATATATGGTCCGCTAGAGGCCTGTCAATATACGGTTAGGTGACAATAATCAAATCTTTTCTTATTCCTAAGTACATTTACGTTTGTTCGACCCTTCCAACTCCGAAGGAATTGCTAAAAGAATTGAATAAAATACTGTTTAAATTTCTCTGGAAAGGAGTAGATGAGGTAACAAGAGCTTCAGTTATAAACGAATACGAAGAGGGAGGGCTAAAAATGGGAGATCTCGAGTACAAGGTTAAATCATTGCGATTAGCTTGGTTAAAACGTATCTTTAGTGGGATTAATGGAACATGGAAAACCTACCTACAGCACATACTGAGCTCCGTTGGGGGATTGTTCTTTTTTAACTGCAACTACAATATCTCGGATTACACAATTCCTTTTCAATTTTATCGAGAACTATTATTATGGTGGTCACAACTTCCTGAAACGTTTGCCACTGAAGAAGATTGGAAAACCATAATCTGGAATAACAAAGAAATAAAAGTAGAAAACAAGCCGGTTTATTTTTTAACATTATGATAATTCGAGAGTCATTTGCATTGAAGATCTTTTATTTAGTCTGAATACAGGCCTGGTCTGAACAGTACTGATTCTGATAATCAACTGTCTAAAAAAATATGCAAAACAAATATTTTAGAATGGGCTGGCTTACGTAGGTCCATTTCACTATCGCTAAGAAGCTATGACAGGTATCCCTCCATAAACTCACCAACATTTGTGCTGGGTGACAACATTTTTGATGTTACGAAAGGGAAATCAAAGGGTTACTACACCCTACTCATCAGAGAAAAAGCTAAACCGCCCAAAATTAATTGTTCAAAAGTTACAGAGTAACTTTCATTTTAACAGCGACCATCTGAAGCAAATATTTAAGCTGCCAGACTCTATCGTTGTCGAATCGTATGTTAAAGCCCACCAGTACAAAGTAATTAACTCAATTCTTTACACAGATAAACCACAGGCAGCCCAAGCTCGAAATATGAGCATCGGCGAGCATCGGCATTCAAAATATAAGGATTTGTATGGAAAAAAAACCTATCGTTTCTGTAACCCATGAAAATGAAAATATTTCAATAAAAAACAGCTTACCTTACTTAAAATGTGTGTTACGTCTCTCCTGTGTGGTCCACGGGACGATTTATGGCCGTCTTATGGGTTCTTATATAAATGGTTTTCCCTCTATATAAAGGTAAAGGTAAACCCGCCTTTGTATAGAGGGAAAACCGTTTACATAAAAACCCATAAAACGGCCATAAATCGTCCCGTGGACCACACAGGAGAGACGTAACACACATTTTAAGTAAGATAAGCTGTTTTTTATTGAAATCCTTTCATTTTCGCAGGTTACAGAAACGATAGGTTTTTTTCCCATACAAATCTTTATATTTTGAATGCCGATGCTCGCCGATGCTCATATTTCGAGCTTGGGTTACCTGTGTATAAACTAGGTTTTGGAACAAATGATTTATGTACCTTCTGTGACAATCAACCCGAATCATTAACCCATTTGTTCTATCACTGCTCACGTTCTAAACAGTTTTGGACTGAATTTAAATTATGTTGGTGCCTTATTTCGAATCAACGAATTCGTCTCTGCTTAGAACAATGTGCCTTTTGGAATTTTGACGGAAAATGCTTGCCCTTTACTTCAATTGCTGAACTATTTTATAATTATTGGAAAACTCTATTTGTGGGACTGTAGGAGCAAACAAATCCTTCCAAACATCTATGGATTTAAGGCGAAGATCATCGCTAAATATGAAAGAGAAAAAAAAATCAGCAACAAAGAATTCTTTAAAAGAAAGTGGATACTAACACCTTATTTAAGTTAACTGTCTTAACTCCGTATTATTTAATTGCCCTGTTGTACGCTTTTCTAACTTCTTTTAGCCTTGTATTAATTTAACAATGAATTTTGCCTTACTCTGTCTACGTCTATAGTTTAAATGCTTTTTTGTAGTATTGTAAATGTAATTATCTAATGTGATTATCAATAAATATATTTTTAAAAAAAATTGAAGGCGTTTTTTCATCTTTTGTTTTTAACCATGGAAGGATGCTTCTTTGCCACAAGACCCGTTTTTGAATTGCGCTTGGCAAGAGCCGTTTTATTAACGTTTTTCTTTTGCCACATTTCCTTTTTAGAATGATGGTAATGGTAAATCCACGGAGAACGTTTTCGTTCAATTTCCAGTCCGCCCTTGACAGCTCTGTCGATTATGTCCCAGTCTTTGCTGCCCCATGTTGTTTTGTAGCGAAATTCCTTTGAAAATCCCCCAAAGTTGTCCCCATCCTGTTTGTAAGTGGCTATTGTCCCATAGCTATAGTGGTACCAAGATCCCCTTTGTAATTTACCATTCAAAAGAAAATTCTTCCAAAACTTAAAACACCGTAATATAAACTTATCCTTCGCCGAAAGGCGATGAGTCTTCTCCGCATGAGGCAAAAATGTACCTGTCGGGTAAGACAAAGTTTACAATTAACAATTTATTTCTTTTGTTCTAAAATATGTCATTTAATTAGTTGTGTCCTTGTGTTGATCGTTATTTTTTAAGACAATTGAACAATTATTCATAAAATAAAGTGATACTTTTTGCTCATAAAAAAATGCCGTTTCTAGCATACTGAGAGGCAAATATACTGATCATTCAAGTAATGGAATCCAGGCCAGTCTGTAAAGTCCGGATTCCAGATACTGGTTTCCAGTTTTAGGGCCTGTTTACATGAAGGTGGGGTACCCCAGATAGGTGAGGTAACCCGCTTAGGTGGGGTAACCCGCCTGTCCATATAATCTCTCATTTTAATGTCATCACGTTTATATGTTAGGTGGGGTAACCCGCCCCATGTTACTTCACCTACCTGAGATCCCCCACCTTCATGTAAACAGGCTCTTAGTCAATCAGTACTTGGATTTTGCATTCCGATCGTATTGGGATTCCGGATTCATTGAGCTGCATTATTCCACATGCAAAATTCTCCCGGATTCCGAAATCCGAATTCCCTTACATGGGGCGATACTGAGCTAGAAGTGTTTTGATTTGCTGAAAGCGAATACTTTTTTTGAAACACAGAGGAAAATTCGATTGTTGTTGAGCCGCGTCCGAGTTTTACAAATCACTGTATATTGTAGTTGAGTTCATGCTGATACTGGCCGTTTTCTTTTTCTGCGCTAAAAATGGTCTTTTTTGATTAATTATGAACGGGACCCACGGGTAATATTTACCGCACGAATTTTTCAGCCTCGACATATATGGCATATATGTTCGATCGAAAGCCTCTCTACTAAACCACCCACAGATTCGCCTTAGCGTGCGGTCATTGGCTCCTGTCCTCCGTAATTTCAGTGTCATTACTTTTCATTGTCTTGGTCCTTTCCCTTATAAAAACGTCATAAAAAAAGAGAACTCAACCAACATTCAGCCGTTTTGACCTGATGGGTGTCGAAATCTTTAAGGAGGGAGGGAATCCCCCTCACCACCAACTCTCCACCCTTCTCGCCCGTTCAAAAAATGGCCGAGCGAAGCAAAGCAAAGCAAAGCCTGGGGTGAGAAAGAAACCAAGATGGCGGCCAGTAGCGTGGGCAAGCTTCGAATGGAATCACGTACTTTTGGACTAAAAAACATGCTTCTCGATGTCCAAATACCGTACATCGTATTTTTAAGCGCATGGCTTATTTATTTGTATTTAAAAGGATGGCTTGAAAAGTCTGAATAGCTCTGGTATGTTACAAGGGAACTTTCATTTCTATTTTGGTAAGTAAAAGAAGTTTCATTTTAATCAAACAGTCAATCTGCAGCTAGTTAAAGATGCTGTTTCTTGAGCTAGGTTGACGAGGAGGGGGGGTAGTTATCAGATCTCTGGAGGTTGGTCTTTCTATCAATAATAGTGAACTTACGTAAGAGGCCGGGTCTAAAATACAGATCACTTTCCACAGGTCAAGAGTACAAGTCACTGCTCCATTGATAAACTACCAAAACCACACAGATTCCCCTTGATCTGATAGAGCATTTTGTTATAAGATTAGAGCTATGAGACACTGTTTATCTATCTGTATCATAGTGACCTGTGCTCTGACCAACAACAACAACAACAACAACAACAATGTATTTATTTAAAGAAATATAAAGTTTACTGTTTTATGTCCTGCAAATAGCTATAATGCTAATCTAGGCAGGACAAAACTTTAAATAAAGACGTTATTAAATTACATAAGAAAAAAGAAAAGAAAAGAAATACAAATACATACAGATAGAAATGCCTTACATATAAATTCAAGTACAGGGGATTTTGTTATTTGAAAAGGACTAAAATTACAGGTGGAGGTATATACAGCATATCAGGTTAACTTCACAAAATATTCTATTAAATAATTCACATTCAAATAATTATCTTCATTACCTAGAACATTAAGGAGTAGTGGTTTAATTTTTTTTACGAAAATTAGATATGTTGAGAGTCTTAACAGAAAGTGAAATAGAATTCCAGATAGACACACCAATTCTAATAAAAAGATTTTTTCATTTTTTCAGTTCTAGGGAATTTGACAGAAAAACATTCTTTTGCCGATAATCGCATATTATAATGATGTTTTGTATTGATTTTCACAAACTTATTGAGAAGATTTTTAGGAGCTGTCTTAGCATGAATGTCATATATTAAATAGCTTAACGGTTGAAAGAACAAAGACTGCAAAGGAAGGCAGTTTGATTCAATAAAAAAAGGGATTGCATGGTCTCTGGGTTTAGAAAAATAAATCAAACGCAGTGCACGTTTTTGCAGAATAAGTATCTTATTGAGGTAGGTCTGTGGACAGTTTAATAATTTAAATAAGGAGCAATCACTGCATGATATAAATTCAAAAGAAGATGCAGTGGAATGTAATGCTTCATTTTAGCAATTATTCCAACCGATCTACTAATTTTGTGACAGATAAAGTGAATTTGATGCTTCCATGATAGTTCAGAATCAATCATTATACCCAAATATTTAACAAAGTCCTTCATCTCTAGAATTACTTGAGTATTTAAAGTTGGATTAAAAATCTTAATTTGAGGAATGAAAGGTATTCTTTTTTGGTGCGGACGAAAAATGACATAATTAGACTTTCTGACGTTGAGCGTTAGTTTGTTAGCATTAAGGTGGCTCGACTGGATTTTTTGGGGTTGATACCTCCCAACTTTGAGCATTAACTACGTCGGCATGAGTAAAGATATGGAAAAATTGTTACCATAACTGTATTATATAAAGATGAAAATTTCTTATGATCTGGGTTTTATTGCAATCGGAGTCGCCATGGCAACGTAATGACGCCATTACGTTTTTGATTTATCTTTGTGTTTCTCTGTTCCAGGAGTTTTTTGAAGAAATCGCTTTAGGGAGTATGTACCTGCTATAATTGCCTCCATTATAGCATAGTTTGAACAAATTCTATGAGAGCGTTTTCGAAATATTTTGAAATATAGTTTTAAGAATAATAAAAACAGTGAAATAGCATGCTACCTACACAATTCGCTAATATTGTGAGAAAATGATAAGCTTTGGAAACGAGGCTTTGGAAACGAGGCGAAACGAAGGCAAGAAGACAGTAAAGTGCCCAAACAAGTTTGACTGAGACTGTAGTATGAGGTAGTAGTCATAAGCAAACACCATTAACCTAAGAGGCAATGGTGGAAGGTGGGAGGTGGCGAGGGGAATAGTCAAGCCTGTGCTGAGAGAAATATTATAGTGAGCCCCAAGAGCTCTAACCTGTGAAATCTGGGCTGCCCAGGGTTTTGTCACCCATGGGCAAATTAAAGTAAGTCCCTTTCGGCCATAGGTAATTGTTGCAAGAGTACAGGCCTGGTAATAAACAATAATAGTTATTGTTTGAGGGTTATATTTTGTGATACCCAGAACAATCAAGGTAGAGGTGGACTGATAACACTTTACCAAAACCTTGATTATAGGGAATACAGTGGAGCCTCTCCTTTGGGACACCTCTATTCAAGGGACACATTCATTCAGGGGCACAAAATTTGGTCCTGGAATAATGCCCACATAATCTTTGTATCCATTACCTCTGTTGAAGGGACACCTCTATTCAGGGGAAAGGGACACATTGTCTGGGTCCCGAAACCTGGGTTTAAACTCCATTCAGGGGACATGACTGACCACAAAAAGGGTTGATAACTTTTAACGCGGGGGTTTGGTATAAAAAGGTTCCCCCCCAGCTCAATCAAATTTTAAAAGAGATTTGAAACATGTCAGTGGTTAGCTGTGCGATGTGAGAATCCACTTTACTCTCATTCTTGGAAAAAATCAAACATATCTAGTAAAAAAATAAAAATTAACTTATGCAACATCATTGTAACGTGCAATTTGTATAGGTAATAACATGATTTGTAGTGATATTTGGCATAAATACCACGAGTGATATTTCGAAATTGTTATCACTAGTGGTATTTATGCCAAATATCACGTACAAATCATGCTATTATTTGTTTATACTACTACCCGCAAGAGGTTTGTAATTTTCACATTTAGGTATTTCCAATTAAGCTGAAATACCACTGCTCTAAGCCAATCAAATTTCAGAAATTTCTCATATGGTAGTATAAGTATAGGTAATAGCATGATTTGTAGTGATATTTGGCATAAATACCATGAGCGATTTTTCGAAATTGTTATACCTAATTTCATGAGCAATTAGGCGAGTGAAATTTGAGACAATTTTGAAATATAACGAGTGGTATTTATGCCAAATATCACGTACAAATCATGCTATTATTTGTTTATACTACTAACCGCAATGGTTTTGTAATTTTCAAATGTAGGTACCGGTATTTCAAATTAAGCTGAAATACCACCGCTTTAAGCCAATCAAATTGCAGAAATATCCCATGTAGTAGTATAAATGATTGTAATGCGAAAGAGTTGATAAAAATACTGAATGGCGAATCCAATGAGTCAATGAGCCAAAATCTTTACTGGTTTTCGCCTGGTTCTTAACTTGGTTCTTGGTTCTTTCCTTCTGATACATCTGTTACAAAGTACCTTAGAGTTAGTTAAATAGAATGAGTGTGTTGTGATAAGAGCGTTTCTCGACCCAGAAATGTGAACATTCAGGAACATTTGTTCTAGTACATGAATCAAACAGGCCCATTGTTTGAATGAAGCCAATGAAACATGCAATACACTTCAGTTGAAGGGTTGTTTTATTTGCATCACAATACCTCTGGGAGTATACTGTACAGCAACAGAGATTTGCTATTGATAATTTCCTCTTAAAGAAAAAGCTTACTGGGATTGGAACATTGACTGACGTGTCTATGGCACATAAAAATAAGTTCCACTCTCAATTCCTCTGTGTAAGCGCACAACCGTAAATACTTCTTACTTCATTTCCCCACACTTAGACGGTTACCTGACATCACAAATACAATTGACAACGGCCAAAAGGTAAAAGAAATGATATGCAATGAACTGTTTACTTGGACACAAATCATTTTCCTGGGAAAAGCCAATATTCTTCTACTGTAGTGATCGAGTCTTCCGCAACGATTGATCAAAGCTGTGTATATGTGATACGCATTATCCTGGTGGATAGTTGCTTTTTGATTCAACTAAAGACCAACAGGATCAGGTTTTCCATAAGTATTCTTTATTTTGACCAATGTTAAAGTGCAACATATTGCAGTAGCTTAGATTGTTCTCATTAGAGGTGGGAGAATTAAAAAACATGTCTGCCATCTTGGCTGGGTAATCGGAAACTTATCAAAATCTTCCTAGGGACGGTTTTCTTTTTTAGGCACCCCCCCGTGTTTAAGTGTAAACTAATCACAATGATGTCAGATTTTCACAAACTGAACATCAGTTCTTGCTTAAATCTACTGTAGGTGCTGCACTTGTGTGAATTCAACATACCTGTTACTGTATATTACTTGTAATGTCGCAGAGATAAGTTAGTTATTATTTTTTTTAATATTGTCTTTGCTTGTTAATTATCAACCAGCCCCAGCCCAAACTCTATTCAGGGGACATGCACTTGCCTCAGTCTTGAGGGTGTCCCCCAAATACAGGTTCCACTGTATCACAAAAGCAGAATCTAATAATGCTATTAATTCATAAGTACATGTAGGTGGAATACTTATGATCTTCTGGGTGAGCATAGCCCTGAATAGGACTATTGTTGACAGCGATTGACATTTTGATACCCTGTGTGGTAGTTATCTTCAAAGTCAAAGTGGATTGTATCACATCACCTGATGGTATTAAACTTTGGATATTGACCCCATAGGTCATTAAATCCGCAATTTTATGGGTCATCGGTCAGTTAAACCATGATATTCTTGGCTATGAAGACTGCAAATGTCAATAGTGTATTTGGGTCTTTTGTACAGTAACTGTTGACTACGATTCAGTGGCATTTGCTTTTAGTTAGTAATCCAGCTTTCTAAAGTGAGTTGTTGATAGTATTCTGTAAACAGAGTCCCAGTCGATTTGATGTTTTGTCTGTAAAGTAATGGTGTTCATCAATGTGATTGTTGACAACACCATTTCTTATTGCGTCCAGGTGCCTACATGGCATAGAAAATAGTAGTTTTTCATAGAAATCTGATGCCAGGCACCCTGGATTTCACAGGTTCTGAGCATTGGGCTCCTTTCCATTTTTCTTAGAGCACAGCCTTTTTGTTGTACAATTTTACCCTGGATAGTCATGCATGATAAGGAGAATTTCAATCAGAATAAAAGTTCATGAAAATAATATTTAATAGATCTAATATTGATGCCTCATATATTATAGTGATTAATCCTTTGTTTTCTCTTCATAAAATTTTATTATTGAGCTGTCTGAGACATTAATAATCAAATACATTAATTTTGTTTCTTCAACAGCAAGTTCTAGGCAAAGGAACTAAATCAGCCTGAAGAACTTTAAGGATTACGGCATTGAACAAGTGCATCCAATCCATGACAGTTTAGAAAACTAAGGTAAATAATAATATCTTTAAAAAAATATTCTACCTTAAGCTTTTATCAAAGTAAAGGTGGAGATTTAGCAATGATAATTGCAACAGCAGCAAAAATGTCACATTAAATAGATGTCGCTTTTTATCAGACCTTGTTATGATTCTTACATGTAATTCCAACTCACTGAAAATGTCAAATGTAGGTGAATTTTCCTGGAACTGAATTCTTGGAGACCAAATTCAGGTGTCATTCTGTTGTGTTTATGTTACAGGTCAAAATTAAATTCAGGTTAAAATTTTTTAACCTAGGTTGATTCTCAATTTTCTCCATCTCCTAGCCCTGATTATTCATGAATTAGGGCTAGAAGACAAAGGAAATTGAGAATCAACCTAGGTTAAAAAAAATTAACCTGAATTTAAATTTGACCTGTAACATTTACATCCTCCATGAAATGTGCTTGAGGGAATTTCACATTGCACAACTGTAGGTGTGCAGTAATTGGGAAAAAGTGTACAAAAAAAGTGTGATATGCACATGCAAAGTTGTTGTTTTGCTATGCTTTATTCACGTTTCTGTTGCTGTTGCCATTGTCATTGCTAAAGGTTTATAATGTGTCCCCACTTTCACAAACACCAAGCAAGGAAAAGTACACTGCTAGTGAAGAGCCAGTGGTCCAAATATTGCAAACATAATATTTAATGATTCTTTTTCTCATGCGTTGAAGGTTGCTTCAGGAAATAGCATTCAATAACCACTTCTCAACTAACCAATTAGAGCTTTGTAAAAGACTCTTTTCACCATTGTATAGGCTGTGGTGTATTAAACTTAAGGGGTTATCTTGAAAGGATAACCTGCTAGATTCTCCTCCTACATATACAGTGTGTCAATTATCAATAACATAGCTACATTGACATTATTGAACCCTGGCTAGTAACATCTTGGAAGAAGCATTACGATCTTTGTTCAGGGCCCCCAACAGACTCAACTAATTACTGGAAGTGTATTTCAAATTTCTGTTAAACCTGATTGGCAAAGAAACATTGGCTTTTTTAACAGGCCAGTCATGGTGTGCACTGCACAGTACGGCAAAAGATCCCCGGCCAGACTGCAAATGATCCTCCACAGTAAATGATCCCCATTGTTGACTGCAAATGATCCCGACAGGAAAATAAGAATGGTTTGGACTCAAGTTACTGGATCGTCACATCTAGTTGATTATCACAACAAAAAAAAGTGTTAAACTGAATAAGTTTTCCTTCGCAAATAACTGCAAAAAAGAAAGTACAATGCACAGACAAGCCCTGCTTTATAGACACCTGCCTAATATGGACACCTCATTATTATGGACAGTTTACATTGTCATTGGCAAAAGAAGGTCCTTACATTTTAATTTCTCTAAATTCAAGCTGCTTAATACAGACACCCCGTTAATACTGCATTGTCTTTCTGTGGCCTTCTTAGTCCTTAGTGTCCGTATTAATATGGTTTGACTGTATCGCTTGAGAAAACGATTAACGAATTTGATCTGGTGTGACCCCCTTAGAAGAGTTCTGATATAAGCACAGAAGATTATGCTTTTTACTCTTTCCTCTGTGTCTCATTCTCTGAGTTTGGAACTTGGTCAGAATCCAGTCGCAAAGGCTTGAGAAATTAACCCAAGGGTTAGTGCCAACAGCACCCTTATAACTAGTCATGACATTTTCACAAACTGTAATTGCTACAGTTTGTAGTTAAGTACATTGAAAACTTGTTCCTGGAGTGTTATATCCAGGGATCATATTTCTGTATTCCTCAGCATTAAAACAAAAAACAAGTTTCCTGCTCTCTTCCTGTCTTAAATTTTCATGGCAACAGAACATCAATGCTTAAAAGAAAGAAGAAACATTGACTAAAGAAGCAAAATGGTTATTTATCCTTTTATTCATATTGGTCATTGCTTCGCGTGTTCAAGTTCTCAGTGCCATTCACCATCCATGTCTAAAATCCATTCTATTCCACTACTTTTCGAGGGATCACCTGTGGTCAACAATGGGGATATTTGTGGGGGAGGATCATTAATTGCGGTCCATTTTGGGGATCATTAAGCAGTCAGGGATCATTTGTGGTACTGTACAGTACTCAACTTGCAGCAGACAGGTTTGGGCCCAGAACAGTGATTTTGGTGCTGGGCTTGCAGGTGGACTTAACCAGAGGTTTAGTTTTGTCTGTGGTACAGTGATACACTGAAAGCTCCTTTCCTTTACTCCACTCTACACTTATCTTTTCTCTCTCTGCATTGCTGGACCCAGCTCTGTTCTGTCTGCTGTGTTAGTTGCTTCAGTTGTCACTACAAACTTTTTTGTGCCTCTTTCACTCTGCCTGCTCTAGCCTGTCTACTTAATCTGCTTTGTAATTTTTTGCTTTTCCCTGCAGCACTTCTAAAGTCACTTATTGTACAAACTTACACTGTATGGTGAAAATTGAATAAGGCATTGAAGATAAGAGTACTAGGAACAGCTAAATTCATTCAGATTGACCCATCAAACAGTTGACTTCTTAATTTTTCTGTTCTGTCCTGTTTTTATGTACTTCATCCTGCACAAGTCTTCTTTTCTCCACTCCTCTCTATGCTCTCCTTACTTGCTCTGGTCTGACATCCCTTAGCCTACAGACTGACTCTTCTCTGCTACAAGTGTGTGCTCTGCTTGCCTTCTTCTTCAACCTCCTTCACTGTGTCTCTTCTTCTCTTGTACTTACTCTACTTTGCTGTGCTGTCACCTACGCAGCTCTGCCATCACCTACTCTGCCGTACCCTCAACAACTTTGCTTCAGCCTCACCTATTTCTCTGTACTCTACTGTACCTTCACCTTCTTTGCTCTGCCTTCACCCACTCTACTCTGCTCCTACGCTACTTTCACCAACTCTCTCTGCTCTTCGCCTACATTACCCTACTCTTATTATTTTAGTACTCTTCTCTGCTCTAACCTGGTACTCTTCTGTATTCTCACCTACCCTACCCTGCTCTTACGTATTCTCTGTAATCATCTAACATGGCTTGGCTCACGCTACTGGTGTACACGAGCATAACACCGTGCCTTTTGCATGATTCCCGCTCAAGAAAAGGCATGGTTTTTGTGCCAAAGCACAGGAAAAAAAAAACATGCAAAGGCACAGATTAGGCACCCTTTAGGCACAGTTGAGGCATGTTTCAAAAGTTGCCAAGGTACATTTTAGGGACAGTTTATTCACGGTTTACCTGTATGCACAAAATTAATAATTAACATTGGGCACTTTATTGAAAATCTTTGTAACCCGACTTGGAAAAAAGAACAAACTTGGCATCAATTACAAAAATAATTCAGAGCAAACACAATACAGTAACTGTTAGAATTATAGCAAATGTAAGTTTTGAGCCGCGGCAAAAGTCAGGAAAATTTTATGTATTACTCCGAGGATAAACTGGAAATTCACATGTGATATGGTCTGAACCTTTTCGATTACCATGCAATTTAACAGAGCTTGATTTGTGAAAAGTCTCCCTAAAGTAAAAGGGCGACCAAGTAAAAACTTTAACTTGGAGGGTTGCGATCGTGGTAAAATTGGCCCGAATTTGCATAATAATGTGAAAGGGGTAATTTGAAACCTTCATACCAACACATCTTGTTTTTTTAATGCAAAATTCAGCTTCTTGTAAATATTTCTCTAAAAAGGTACAATTTACACTTAGCAGCAAAATAATTCAAGCTGCTTGTTTGTTTTTGTTTTCTGGCTCTGTTAACAAATTAAGCTTTGATCATATAATTAAGAATGAGGCGTGCCAATTTTGCTTGAAAACTCATCGGTGTACGATCAATATATTTTTCCTTTTCATTTTGTCATATCATGAGTAAATTCTCTTTTTTAATGCAAGTCTGCCCTCCTGAGAAAACAAATATTCCATTCCAACTAAACACTCTGTTATAGAAGGGGAGGAGAAGCCCATTTGGAAATTTTTTAACATCAGTGGAATTCTTGAACCGATGAAGTGATATCAACATGTAATTGAGTTGAGCAGTGATTTTAAATACGCTAACCTGTTTAAGGCTCCAGTTTGCTGTTTGTCGGGGCTTTCCCTGCTGTCTTTAACCACATTCTGAGTCATGTTATTCTTATTAGTCAGTCTGTTTTCTAGACTTCTTAAACCTTAAAACTGACATAATTGCCACACGCACATTTCTACAGTTCAACCTGGATAGGCTAGACACGGTGATTTTCTGAGTGACTCAATATTTTGGCGCAACTTGTGCACAGATTAGGCACAGTTTGGGCACAACTTAGGCACAAGTAAGGCACAGCCTAGGCACAATTTTCAAAACTAAAATGCACACTTTATGCACATCTTAGGCACATTTTAGGCACAAAATCTTTCTGCCAAAGCATGCTCTAGAGTCCGTTTTTCAGTCCAACACATGGTTTACAAATTTTCACGTTCAAAAATGCTTTCTAACCTTAGATATTTGATCTTAGCATAAAAATGGGTTTCCTGAAGTCTTAACAGTTAGTCTATAAGGAGGCTTTAACTTATAAGCATTCCAAAAATCATTTTATTTTCTCCTCTTAACAACAAAAGAAAGTCAATCAAAAGTAACCTTTTAAATTGACATTCGGCTGCACAGAGATCAGATGTAGACAGAACATCTTTTTGAAAATGCCCTAAACTTTGTTGCTTTGTGATTATGTTCAGTGATTTTTAATACAGTTAGTTCTCATAAGTCACTCACTTCTGTGGAGAAATTTTTCCAACATACCATAAACAGAAACAGAGAAATCCCACAATATGCATTGTTAGACTGTAAATGTTACGCGTGCTGTTAAAAAAATAATGGTCCCATTTTAAGCCATATTTTTCATTTTTTAATTATATTTCAGTCTTACAGCCAGAAAAAAAATTCAATGGAAAGCTGTTCATAAACTGTAACTTCTTGCCAATATCGATGAGATCAGGGTTTTAATAAGTTCACAAGAGCCAAAGGATGTGAAATTTTTAGCCATCTACATGGATAGCATGCGCCAGGCCTTATGGCTCTAACCTATTCTACACTACTCTAACTTGCTCTACCCTGCTGTAGCCTAGTCTACACTCTGCAGTGTTCTAACTGTCTCTACATTGCTCTAACTTACCCTGCTCTAATTAATAAAACCTACTCTACTCTATTCTAATCTACTCTGCACTGCTCTAAGCTACTCTTCTTCTCTATTTTTAACCTACACTACACCGCACTCAACTTTTCTAAACTGAACTCACCTACTCTGCTTTAATCTAACTTACCATTCAATGCTCTAACCTACTCTACACCACTCCAATCTACTCTACACTGCTCTAACTTACTCTACACTGCTCTAACCTACTCTACATGGCTGCAACCTACTTCAAACTGTTCTAACTTACTCTACACTTCTTTACCTTACTCTACTCTATTCTAACCTACTCTTCACTGCTCCAACCTACTCCAAACTGCTCTACCCAACTCTACTCTGATCTAACATACTCTAAACTGCTCTAACCTACTTCAAACTGCTCTAACTTACTGTACACTACTCTGACTTACTGTACACTGCTCTAACCTACTCTACACTGCTTTAGCTTATGGTACACTAGTCTAACGTACTTTGATCTACACTGTTCAAATTATTTTACTGTACACTGCTCTAACCTACTCTACTCTAATCTAACCTCCTTTACTTTGCTCTGACCTACTCTACTCTGGTCTAACTTACTCTACATGGCTCTATCCTACTCTACTCTATTCTAACCTACTCTTCACTGCTCCAATGTACTCTTCTCTGATCTAACCTACTCTACACTGTTTAACTTACTCTACACTGCTCTAACGTACTCTTCACTGCTCCAACCTACTCTTCACTTCTCCGACCTACTCTACACTGCTCCAATCTACTTTTCTCTGATCTAACCTACTCTACTCTACTCTACTCTCCTCTATTTTGAGGAAAATAAGATATTACATAATTCCCAAATTGGCTTTTTGCCTGAAAACCTCACTGCAGACTATGTTTTCACTCTAAGGACCCTAATAGATAAATATGTCATTATCACAAGGAAAAAGTCTACGCTTGTTTGTAGATTTCCACAAAGCGTTTGACTCTGTTTGGCCCGAAGGATAAAAACGAATATTGGAGGAAACTTGTACAACCTCATGAAAAGTGTTATTGTAACTCAACATGTTCCATCAAAATCGGTGAAAACAAAACTCAGCCTTTTTCATACTCCAGAGGTGTACATCAAGGCCGTATTCTAAGCCCTCTTTTATTTAACCTCTATTTAAACAATCTGCCACATTTATTCGAAAACACCTTATCTTTACCCATTTGTTCTTCCAAATGGGAAAAAAATAAATTCACTTTTGTACGCAGATAATTTAGTTATTCTATCAAGATCGAAAACTGGATTACAGAACTGTTTAAATGCGCTTTCCTTGTATTGTGACAAATGGAAGCTAAAAATTAATCCAAAGAAAACAAAAATTATGATATTCCAGAAACACCCAAAAAAGTCTATTGACATCAAATTCAACAAAGGCAGTCAGTCAATTGAAATTGTCCAAGAATACACTTATTTAGGTACATGTTTAACTCCAACGGGAAACTTTACCCTTGCACTTGAACCCTTAAAAGAAAAGGCCCTTCACACGTTTTCTAGTATTCGGAAGCGGACAATTCTTAACAAACTTAATCCTAATACTGCATCCCAAATTTTTGACAGAATGGTATTCCCAATCTTGAGTTACAACAGTGAGGTATGGGGAATGTACACCAAGCGAGATTTTAAAAAATGGGATAGCCCCCCAATAGAAAAAATTCACCTCAAATTTTGTAAACGTTACTTAGAAGTTAACAATAAGGCCTCTAACGTAGCTTGCAGAGCTGAACTTGATAGATTGCCGCTGCTTATCTCGACAAATCAGAAAATTATGAAATATTTTGTTTACCTCAACAATAAAGATAATGACTCTATAGTCAAACAGTCTTTCCTTATGTCAATGAATCCACATTCTATGAATAATTCCTGACAATTATTTCTCCAATTTCATAAACATATTTGTTATAATAATAATATTTATTATTTGTATTGCGCCTTTTCTATAAAATATTCAAAAGCGCATCACAATAATAATTAATAACTAAATTTTACAAATCTTTCTATCATAAATCTTAAAAATATTTACATTGAAATGAGTAAAAGATAATTCAGATATATAACAATTATTCACCGAAGTGGAGGTGGCTAGTCCTGGATATTTACCGAACTGCGAAGCAGTGAGGTAAATATCCTCGACTAGCCACCGACTCTGAGGTGAATAATAATTGTTTTAGCATATACTAAAACAGTGAGATAATTGAGTACAAAAACGACGATTTTTAACTCAAATACTGTTGCCAACGATTACAATTTTGGCGCGTAATGACCAGGCGGCGCGGCCGTCGCTTTTTCTTGCCAGCAACTAAAACTTTTGAAGGCATTTGTTTAGCTCTTGCGGGGAAATTTCTTCAAAAGGAGTTGTGAATTCTTTTTGTATTTAAAATCATTCTATAAAAAAAGATTATCAAATTTAGTTTTAAGCTTATTTATGAACAACTCAACTAAATAAAGTAAGCAAGACTTAAGCTTCATTTGCATTTCTAAACAAAAAACTTTTTCACCGGTTTTATCGATAAATTCGTGTCAAAAAGACAAAGCTTTACCTGTTAAAACTTCCAATCCGAACTTCGTCACTTTCTTCGTGTATTTCGGAAACAGCTTGCTTGATTAGTTGTGAAATTTCTTTGTTTGTTCACGGCAGCAAACCGGGAAGGCATTTTGCTTGCAACCTACACGAGTTTGGCGTCGCTCGCTCCGAGGAACTGGAGGTGAATCAGTGAATAGTGCAGGATATTCACTGATTGAGTAGCCAATCAGAGCGTGCGAAAAACACTATCCACTGTTTTAGTATATACTAAATATAGATATAGATAAACTAAGATAACTGAAATGATTTCTTATATAAAAATGTCTTAATTAAAGTCTTAAAAGATTCTAAGTTCGTTGCTTCGCGCGCAGACCTTGGCAGCTTATTCCATAGGAAAGGAGTAGCTACCTGGAAAGCTCTGTCTCCCGTTGTTTTCTTGGTTTTCGCACTGGGTCTTTCCAACAAACGACCATTGTCATTGTGCCTCAAATTGTAGGACAAAGGCTGTTGAATACTAATAAAATCTGAAAGGTACTTAGGTGATAGGCCATGCAAAATTTTAAAAGTTATCAAGAGTATCTTATAATGAATCCTGGAGCACACTGGTAACCAATGTAATTCTGCGAGTAGAGACCAGAACTTGTGCGCGCGATATATAAGTCTTGCACTCGCATTCATAACACATTGCAATTTCCTAGTCTGATATTCCGGGATTCCATATAAAACAATCGAATTGAACAAAACAATCTAACCAGTTTAGATGCTGAATCTCTAGATAATGATAAAATTAGACGATATACCACAGAAATGAGAGAGAAATATCTATCTTTTTGGTGGCACAGCCTTGAAAATTCAAAAACACTAGAATTTTATAAAACTTTTAAATATGAGTATTCTACATCCGATTATCTCTACCGGCTAAGACATTATGATGAAAGACAGAATTTTGTTAAATTAAAAATAAGTTATCACAAACTTATAATTGAACATGGTCGATACCAAATAGATCATTGCCAAGAGAAAATAGATTATGTCCCTTATGTAACTCAAATCAGGTAGAATATGAGATTCATTTCTTCTTTCAATGTAATAATTACTCAGTACAGAGACAGGCATTTATTAATCAAATCAATCGAATAATACCAGACTTTGACAAGAAATCATTTCCAGAAAGCATAAAACTGATAATGAATTCAAAGGAACATAATGTAAATAAGTTAGTTATGAAGTTTCTTTCCTCCTGAATGAAAATATGTGATTCATTGTTAGTAATGTAACTGAATTTTTCCAGATTATTATTAGTGCTGTTTTTTTTATATTTTGGTTGTCATATGCACGCTTTTGCAATACTGTACAATGATGCGGTCATGCAAATAAAGCAATTTATTACTATTACTCTGATCTAACCTACTCTACACTGCGCTAACCTACGCTACTCTGGTCTAACCTACTCCAAACTGCTCTACCCTACTCTACTCTGATCTAACCTACGCTACACTGCTGTAAGGTATTCTACACTTGTCTTCAGGTGGCTCAATGGGCCGGGTTTTTCAGGGTCAATATCTCTCAAGTTTGAGCATACACTTTGTCGCTATTAATACAATTAGGATTTGGGAAAATTACCACCCCAGCATTATTAGATAAAGATGAAAATTTGTTATGATCAGGGTTACAATGACATTGGAGTTGTCATAGTGACAAAATGATGCCATTAGCTATTTTACTTGCAGCCATATTTCTTGACACTGGGAATTCTTAATTCTTCCAAATATCGTTGACAAGAGCTTTTTCCTCCAAAAGCCACCAGAGAAGAGCTTTTTTAGAGCTTGTTAGTTAAGTTAAATCAAAATCTACAAGAGCGTTATCAAGATGTTTTGGCATAAGTTTTTATGGTTAGAAATACAGTAAAAACTGGACAATCTTCATGTTCGGCTGTTATCTGTAGAAATCAAAGTGCTTTTGAAATGGAGTTTCACTTCATAGTAGTTGCAATCTTTTAAGAGAGAAGGCTTTGATTAGTACATGTATGTATCATGGGGTTCTTGTTGGCAGTTTTGTAAACATTTTGGTCTACTTAAACAATAAGCAAATATTTGAAAACTGTTCAATAGATTTTTTGTAAAAAAATGGAGATTCTTGAGTTTAACAGCAGTAACAATGCATTTGAAAATAATATGGAGAAATGTTAGATATTTTTCTGCATGAAAAATTAATCAATATTGAAACTTGGAGACAATACCCCTAAATAATGATAGGCTCTCACTAGTGAACATGAAATTTCTGAAAAAAATTAGCAAATTGTAGTGCTTATTTTACTGCCTTACAAGGTATCAACAATATTACAGTTGACTCCCGATAACTCGAACCTTCAAGGGAAACTGAAAAAAGTTCCAGTTATTGGGAGTTCGATTTATCGGGAGCTCAAAGAAAATAGCCGGGAGTAAGGAAAAGAACAGTTCTTACTGCACAGTGAACATTTCAATCACATTTAATTGTAGAAATGTTTAGTGAAACTTAAAAGATACTTTTAGATCATAAATCAGAAGGTATCATTTACAACAAAACATCGCAGGGCTGTGCTCTAGCAGAGCCCGGTGGCCCCTGGTGCCTGACTTTTGCCCTCGGGCGACAAGAAAATCTCAGATTTTTCATACAAATCATATGCTGGGCACCCTAGATTTTACAGTTTCAGAGCACTGGGCTCCCTTCAATTTTCCTTAGAGCACAGCCTTGCATTGCCTAAACAGAGTATGTGTTTTACTGTTTTGAAAAGTAAAGCTGTTTCATGTTAGATTTGTGACAATCAACACCAGCCTCGACAAGTAAACTATACTCCTATGGCGTGTTAATTGGAAATTCAATATTCAATGTTTCAGACGCCAGTGGACTGTTTTTTTCCTGACTTTTTAAAGGCTCAAAACATAGTTTGAGTTATTGAGGGTAAAATTTTATAGAAGGGATCTGAGTGGAAACAAAAACTACTTAGTGTTAGCAAGAGGTTCAAGTTATCGAGGGTTTGAATTACCGAGGGTAAAATTACAGTAAATGTATGATGGAAATCCACAGGAGAAATCAATTTTGGTTCAAGTTAGCGTGAGGTTCGAGTTAGCAACGGTTCGCGTTATCAGGAGTCAACTGTAAAACTCAAAGGTTAATCTCAAGAATCTCAAATCTATCGAGTGGTTTTCAAATTATTCACTTATATGTTTACAACCAACAAAATGTTTACAAAACCGCTAACAAGAGGGCATCTTCAATACATATGTACTAATCAAATCCTTCTTTCTAGCAATCGGCTAAAGCTACTGTATCTCCATGATTTTTCACACACATGTTTAAGGACTGAAACTACTATGAGGTGAAATTGCATATCAAAAGGGCTTCGTTTTGTACAGATAATGGCTGAACATCAAGATTGTCCAGTTTTTACTTTATTTCTAACCTGAAAAACCTCATCCCAAAACATCTCAATAACGCTCCTGTAGATTTCGATTTAACTTAACTAACAAACTCTAAAACAGCTGTTGGAACAATTTTGGAAAAAGAGCTCCCAGTGCCATGAAATACGGCTGCAAGTACAATAGGTAATGGCGTCATTTTGTTGCTATGACAACTCCAATGTCATTGTAACCCTGATCATAACAAATTTTCATCTTTATCTAAACAGCTGTGGTGGTAATTTTTTCAAATCCTTGTTAATGGTTACATGGTTAATACTCAAACTTGGGAGATATTGACCCAGGAAAACCTCATAGAGCCACCTTAATCTACTCTACACAGTTGTAACCCACTCTGCTCCAGTCTAACAATTCATACTCTGCCCTCATCTTACCTACCCTACACAGCTCTAACCTACCCTTCTGTAACCCGTTATACATGTAGTCTGCTCTGTCCCTCCTACTTTTTGTTGTCCTTAACCCTTAAAGCCCCAATATCCACATACAAATTCTCCATTCACATCTCCATACATTTCCTTAAAGAATTGGTTAAGAGAATTTGTTTGTAGAGCAAAGCTTTTCACATCAGGTGATCATTTTATTAATTCTCACAACATTTTCTCTTGATTATACAGAGGAAATTACATGGCCGAGTGGAGACACGAAATTTCTCTTCGAGTGTTGAAACATTTTTCTTGAGTGGGTGCAGCGAACGAGTGAAATATTTTTTCAACACGAGAAAAGACATTTCATATCTCCAAGCGGCCATGTAATGTTCTATTTATTATATGAACACCAATGAACTACCAAACCGTTTCACTTTAATAGTTTTTTGGTGTGAAAGGCACGATTTATTATGTAGCCATAGCAATGGTGATATTTTCACATGTGAAGATAACATTGTTATTTTCACATGTGAAGATATGAAGTTTTGGCGCGAAAGCTCACCTGGTATTTCATTGGTGTTTTTCTAATAAATAGTGATATTGTTAGGAGAATATTGACTTTGGTCACTCTTGGGTCTTAAGGGTTAAACACCCTTCTATGTCCTCCTCTTCTCTGCTGCTATTTTTCTTTCCCTTCATTGTCATTAGACTGTCAGCTAAAAAATAATTAATATTAAAATTGATAAGCACTGCTGTGCTGTTTTGAGTTAATTAAAACAAGCATCAGCTGCACTTAATTTTGTCTCAAACATAAAGCTGTATCTTGAACAAAGTTAGAAGTTTTTACAAGTGTTATTCTTTAAAAAGTTTGGTTAGCTCAAATTAATTTTTATCTATTATTTTCTGTTAGTGATGGACTACTGGCACATTGAAATCACATAATAATTATTTGGGAGCCTGGATGAAGAGGGATAAGATTACAACCTGAACAACAAGATGCAACCAGAAAACAAGGCAGCAAGAAAAGCAGCTCTGAAGACAAGGTAAACAACTCTCCTAACTTACTTACAGTAATTTATTGTACACGCATGCAATGTGTGACTTAGTCCCTTAAAGGCATTAATGTTACCTTTTTATTATTGCTTAGTTTTCTCGTCCTTTTAAAATCTCAAAATTTCTTTGTTGTTCAGTTTGTTTCTACAGTGTAAGTTTGTTTTCTTAAGGTTATTGTTTTGGAACCTTTTTGGGTGGTGTGTTTTAGTGGAGGGTGCAATTTGCAGGTTACAGGTTGCAGATCAGAGTTTGTTATTTGACGAAAGGTCAGTCTGGAGGTGTCATGCTGAAATATACTTCCAATAAGGAAAAAAAAAAAGCCGCATACCTCGAGAGTGCAACCCCAGACATTGACAGGCTGGTGATGTTATTCGTCACGATAATTATCTGTAACAACGTGTGACACTATGGCAATCGGTTTATGGAAATGATTCTTACGAAAGAGGAAGTGGGTGAATGTAGCATTTACAGACTATGAAAACAAAGTACCTTGAAAGAGCATAGAAAAATGCTTGGAAAAAGGAAGTCCCAGTGATCATCAAAAAAAAAAAAAAAATTCAGACGCCGGCAGTTTAGATCGAAGGAACACCAAAAGAAGGTGGTGGGAACCCTATCTTTTTACTGGGATCACAAAAATCCAGTTGCAGGATGAAAATTGTTCAGAAAACTTTTCTCTTTGTTTTTGCTGTTTTACACTTAAAAGCTGTTGAAATTCTCCGCACTCAACTCTTATACACTGTATATTATGGCTTAGATTCGAATGAGAAATAAATTAACACAGCCTCCACTGCTCAGTATCCGATCTTAAACTGAGTTATAACTTTGGCTTCGTCCATACGAAACCTTGTTTCTTTTATCTAAAATAATTTGACTCTTTTTGAAATTCTGACCTGCAACCTACAATCTGTAAATTACACCCTCCGTATTTTTAGTCTGCACTGAGTTGGTCACTTGGATAGTTAGATGGTTAGTCAGTCAGTTTTAAATTCGTCCTTAAGCTTGAGAATTTAAATTGTGGTAATGTAAACAGCATTTAATTTCTTTGCCAGATAAACTTTTTTTCAAAAAATCAATTAATTAGAGGGAAAGGTACTGTCTTTTACAAATCAATTGCAAGTAGGTAACTTATAAATCAGATGGTGATTGAAGGTAAATCTTTTAGCCACACTGTAGGTAGTTATTTAGCATGGTTTAACTTGGTAGCCCAGGTCAGTGTGACAGATAAAATTACATTAAGTTTGCTGTGGCTTACTATGTCATCTCCAACAATGTTCGGATTATTATTATTTAACTGCATTACACCTCTTCACCTTATTCTTAGCTGCGGGCAACATAAGTTGCAATGAAGCTAGCTGTTCTTGCAGCGAGTTGTTACAAATTGGAAAGTCAAATCAGATCAAATCAAATCACTGGTTTATCGTCCCTTTTGCAGTCAGAAGACTGAATTGTAGGGTACCTTACAAGCTGTGATATACATACTAATATGCTACATTTATTGACAAGATTGATATTTAACACTAACAAAATTTGAGAAACGTTCAGTCCTTGTGGCCATGGGCCTGCTAGAATCCCTTGATCTTAGACACACACTGGTAGATATAGGTACCACTCTTTTGTGTATTAAAGGGTACAACGGGTTACCTGGCCGAACCTTACCTATAAATTTAATACACAAGACTGCCCGACGGTCAGAAATAGTGGATAATGCAGCTTTGTCACGTGCTGTTTCATACGAAATACCAGGCCAAATGGTGAAAGGGCCCTTTTTTGCACGTTCTCAAGATAGCAAGCAAGATACTTAAACAAGCCAGGGAAGACAGTGGAGGCCGACTTTAGTATAGAGCGCATTAGCACGCAGTAGATATGAACAATATCAGTTGACGGAACTTTGCACTTCTTGAGTTGTCTCGGTACATAAAGCCATCTGTTGGCCTTCTTCACTAAAGTAGAAGACAAAATCAATGGTTCCTGTAATGATGCTTTATAATCTTTATTGATATAGATATTAATGATTATGGATTGGTCACAACTTTTTTTCTCTATCAATTTTTATCAATTTTTTTAATTTGTAGATAGTTATAGAGTGTTAGCCATTATTGACTTTTTTGATTTCACTCATAAGGAAGTGAAATGTTGAGCAACAGGATACTCAGGGGTGTTGTTTTATAGCCTTATATCAACTGTTCTGCCACTGAAAATTAATGACGGTTAGCCAGTCTAACAGGCAGTCAATCAATTAATTGATCATTGAATAAATCATTCAGTCTATCATTGACATACAAGGATTTGGCCTCCATAGTGGTATTGAGAAACTGTTGTTTCAGGCACTAGACGTTAAATTCTTAAGAACTATTTTGCTCCTCATTAACTGAATTGATAATTAAGCCCAATCTGTGAATGTACAGTCTGTCATTCTGTCAATCCAATGGTTATTCTGTCGGTTAATCAGTCAGTTAATCAATCAATCAATCAGTCAGTCAGCCAGTCAATGTAACTATCAGTAGGTATACAGGTGAATCAAACAGCCACCCAGTCAGCCAGTCAGTGAGTCAGTCAGTGAGTCAGTCAGTGATTCAGTCAGTCAGTCAGTCAGTCATTCAATCAATCAATCAATCAATCAATCGATCGATCAATCAGTCAATCAATTAAACATTATTAGTCATTCAGCCAAGGAAACGGTCAATTGGTCAATTAGTCAAACAGTCAGTTACTCAATCAATGAAAGAGTCATTCAGTTAGTTTGTCACCAGTCAATATTTCAAACTAGTTAGTCAGTGAGACAAACAGTCAATCAGCCAATCCAACAGGTATTCTGTCAGTTTTTTAATCAATCATGCAGTCAATTGAACAGTCAACCAACTAACCAATCTAACAGTCAGCTAATGAAACTTTCACTGTCATTCAATCAGTCAAACATTAGTCAGTCAGTCAATAAAATCTCTCAGTTGGTCAATAGACAATCAAACAGTCAGTCAGTCAATCAATCAGTTGGTCAGTCAGTCAATTAGTCAGTCTGCCTGTAGTCAGTCAGTCAGTCAGTTAGTCAGTCAATCAGTCAGTCGGTAAGTCAGTCAGTCAGTCACTCTGTCAGTCAGACAGTTGGTTAGTCAGTCAGTCAGTCAGCTAGACAGTCAGTCAGTGGATCAATCAATTTAATCAACAGTCAAACAGTTTTCTGTTTAATCATTTGTATAATTAGTTGATAATTTATAGCTAGCTGACTGGTGGCTTGAATAGGGCAGTTCGTAGGAAAGTGGGCTGTGTTTGGTTTATAAATTTAATCACATGGTTGAGCTTTCATGAGTTAGGTGTTTAAACATGGTAACACACACACAAAAAGAAGTTTGTTGAATGTGAATAGCTTTTGATTTGGAGGCGGGGGGGGGGGGGGCGGGGTTAGACTACGTGTAGATTTGAATAAGCACAGTGCTAATACAAGACAGTGGGAAATAATTCATTATAAGCATTACACTATTCAGCTTCTCTATGAGTACCTGGGGATGTTGTTTTCGTTGTGCATTTTCCATCAAATAGTCAGTTTTTCAATGAAATTGTAACTCATCAAGATGTTGATGGTGAAAACAATAAAATAACATTTTTAATTAAATGCAAGAGCTGTAATAAGCAAACCAAAAGCTCTGAGTTTGCAGCAGTGACACTTTTTGGCAGATTTCTCTGCATTCATCACAACACTCACCTAACATCAAACATGATTGGAATGGCAATGCAGTCATTGCTTTGATCTTTAAAAGATTGTTGTTGCATCAATGGCGATAGTCACGACTGATTTTGTGGGAATTACCAATAGACAGCAGTCTCCACTCTTAGGGCGATGGAAGAGATGTTTGCCTGTCACATTTAATTAGTAGATTAGCCTACTCCCACTAACTTTTCTTTACCTATGACTTAACATTACATCTTTTGTTAGAAGCAGTTACCCTGTATTATAAAAATAATGTAAAATGATTTTTTTTTTCTTCTCCAATAGAGTGGTACATCAATCAGCTGGCTGGAGGACATCATCTGTGCTTGGTCATCATCTTCACCCTTCGACCACTGGAGTGGACGATCGAGACATCCATGGGGATTTCTTTCCAGACACTATGATTTTATATCAGGTTGATGGTATCAAGGATAATTGTGCTTGGTACAAGACACTAGGAGAATAATGGAGAGGATGGAGTGAGGGCAAGCAGGACAACTGGCTGGACTTCATAATTATGATTTCCCCCTGCTGCAAGAGGTGGGTTGTGGATGGTGGAGAGGCTTGCATTGTCTGGTTTGTATTGCATCATATTTTTATCTTAGTTTAATTAGTGTCTGAATCTTAAAATAATTATAGTATTAATATTGGTTTTTTCTACTCTAAATCTTGATGATAAATTCAATGATATAAATTTCCGACCCAGCCCGGGAGGTCTGAATGAGGGGTACAGCTGGCCCGGGGTTTTCCTCCTAGGAGCAAGTGGACGTACGGGGAGGTTTTTCACCCAGCTGTTGTTCCACAACCCCCATTCACTCAACATTTTCTAGCAAGTACACAAGACTAAGCAATTTAAATGAGTTCTCCAAAATAATTACTCCAAAAAAATTATTGTTATATGACTGAAAAAGAAAAACCATTATCTAAGTTTAGGGGTTTCAATGTCTCTCTAAGAGCTCTTACAAAATCTTTAGGGTGTCTTTCACAGCTTTTTGGCAGGTTCTAAAAGGTCTAGAGATCTGTGTAGGTCTTTTAAAGGTTTTCTGGGAAACAGTGAAAATCTTCAAAAATTAAATAATTTTCCACATAAGAATTTTATTAAGGGTGCCTAGAAAGTAGACTGAGATATCCAGAAATTAAATATTATTGTTTTGGCTTTGTTCAAGGAAAATTTTAGGGGCCTTCATTGAGGGTAGGCGAAATCTTAAAAAAAATCTTTAGTTAAGTACATCTAGACACTTTTTCAGTCATGTGACAAATTGAAAGTAATTCACTGATTGCCTTAGAGTAATAATAAATATATTAATTCCAGTGTGTGTGCCACCATTGTACAAACAGAAGTCTTTGGAGAAAAATCAATTAGGGCCAAGGGGGCTAGCTATTTCAATGGGTGGATCTCCACAATATAAAATTAGATGATGGAATGAAGGTTCGGTTGGAAATTGGCAAACTATTCCAAGCCACTTGTTTGTACAACCACTGAATATTTAAGATTTTAAATCTTTTATTACAAGATTCCACTGAGCAGTGGGTTTTTTTATAACACATGAACACAATCTACTATTAGCTTGCTACAAAAGTGATCATCATTATGACCTTGATCATTACAGGGTAATTATTTGGTAAGATCAGCTTCCAAGAAATCTCATAAATTTTCCATTAGCCAATGAATTGCTGAAATTACTGATATTGGTAGGCCATATTAGAATGGTATGAAACAAACTACAAGTAACAATTGGTGAAATTTTCATATCAGTTTTTTGAAGGCACAGAGGAAACACTGTAGCCTTGATTAGAGCCTTTTGATAGTTTTCTCTTTTTTCTATGTGACTGACGAGTTCAGTTGCTAAAGGTTACAAAATTAACTGCCATTTGGTGCTAGGGTCAGCCTAGGAGACAACTTAGCACTCCGATCATATCACAATTTAAAAACGTGCTGAAAATGTTAGATGTGAAGTTCCAGTCACAAGTAGGAAAAGAAATAAGGAACAGAATTGTGGGGCAATTCCCGATAGGGGTAAATAATCCACCTTTAGCTAATTATTAGCACTCGGAAGCACAAAAAATTGGCCATCAAATTATTTTTACCAGTGAATCAAAGTGATAGGTTCGTGGGGCCACTTGCAGGGTTCCTGTCCTCAGGTTGCTATAGTTACCTCCTTGACACTTCCTTGTCAGCCAAAGGCCCTCTATCCCCTGTTTCCTGGGTATGAGTTTAATAAATAGTAAGTTGATGGCTGCCAAAAGCACCAATAACTTATACTTAAGTTATTCCCTTGAAAAATTCCAGTAAGAGAGGGTTGTAGCTCTTAAATAACCCATATAGGTATTTACAGGTACACCAAAGGGCATGGTTTTTTTTTAATCCCTTTTGTGGGTCTGAAATATAGCGGAATTTTGTGCCAAAGGGTATGTTTCTTTCACACATTGAGGTTACCACATTTTTCAGTGAAAAGTTTGTTTGTTTTTTCATAGAAGAGTTAGAACTGAACCTTTTCATCAGCAAATTTAAGGGTTTTTTGCGTATCAGTCAGCCCGAGAAAAAAGCAAATATTTTGCGACACCGCCACTGATTTCCCTGCGAAATGACACGTGAGGAACCAGCACAGAAATTCCATACCGATGACGTGTCACTAGCCATTGACGCAGATTTTTAACCAATCAGAGTTAAGCACTACCAAGATGAGGATTTTGATGCATCATCGGTATAGGATTTCTGCACTGGTTTCTCAGAGTCATTTTGTGGAGAACCAGTAGTTGTGTTGTAAAATGTTGGATGTTTTCCCAGGAGACACCCCAGTCTGCATCGATTTGAATTAAATTAGAACATTTTTATTGAAATAAGTTGTTGCTGAAAAGTGGTAACCTGGTGTTTTTTAATTGCTCATTGGAATCTTGTTTAATATAACTCAGGTCATAACTAGGTGGGAAAAAATTTATATTTTTTATTAGAAAAATAATGTTACTGATAGATGAATATTATTATATATGGAAATGAACACTTTGCTGCCAACATTTTACAGAGGGACAGAGAACCAGTATTGTCTGTCTTGCTTAAGGATCTACTTTCTTTTTGCTTTAGAGAAGTAACGTGGCTAAAATTAATTTCAGTTTTTTTTTCACATTTATAGGCAGCTTGATGTTGAGTAGCACAGTGTTGTTCCTGCTTTACATAATTAAGCAAAGGAGGCAGTTAAAAACTGGAATGCAACAAAATTTCACCAAAATCTTTTTCAGGCAGAAATCAATTTCAAAATCTAGCACTGAAAAAGCAAATAAGCAAATTAATAGTTGCAGTTCTTATTTATTATTTTTAGATTCGAGCCTGGGATGGTAGGGAGAATTTAGGAAATCATATTTAAATTTTGAAATTTTGTTTCTTCAAAATGGTAACAATTGGGTGACAGCATGATTAGTAATAATGCTTCATCTGTCTGCTTCCTTTGCTTATATTGTTTTGTCAATCGGCCATTTCCATAATTGCACCATTTGATGGCAAACAACCAGAATTAAGTTTTTCTTTGTTTATGTTTTTTTTTATTTTAACATATCTGGGATTATTGAAAGATAAGGAAACTTAAGGGAGGAAATAGGAATTCTAGTATTAATGTCGTCAAACGAAGCTATTGTGAAAATGGTCCATTGCAATTTTACATTATTTTATTTACACAAACAGCAAACAACAAGCTCATTAGCACACTTAAGACCTTTAATAAGCACCAGCTAGCATAATTAAGCCTTAACTGGTTTAAATTATTCAAAATTGGGGACTTACTAATTCTTCATGATTGACATTGATTCACCCCCCCTCCCCCCCTTCAAAAAGGTATTATATTATTCATTCCAGGAGAAATTGAAGACATTTAGGGGAGGGCTGTAAACAAAGTTTATAATGGGAGATGTGCATGAACAAATTTTTCCATCAACATTGTCTTCAGATGAAGACAGCTTTAAGATTTTAAGCTCATTTAAACCTCAAATTTATTTGTTTTGGCACCAGTGGGTTTTGCTCACTAAAATTCCAGCATCCAAAAGGGAATAGGTGTTGCCTTTGTTAACCTTTTCATAGTATTCAGGTTAGATTTATCTCAGACTTAATAATAATTATGGTGATCAATGGTCTGTTTGTTATTCCAAAAACATATTATTTCAGTGAAAATGTAGGGACAAATCTAATTAAGGCTGTTTTCAAGGCTTGCTTAGCTGTTCGGCAGTACAGTGGTTCTACGGCTAGAAAGACACGAGGAAATTTTAGTTTTCATTTAGCTTTCAACAAATACAAGTTTTCACAGACTATTGATTACCATCACATTCTGTAAATTCTCTTTAGGTTTAATGTGCATGTCTTTATTTCTTGGTGTTACAAAGCCCTTCCTTAAACAATTTAGGGATTTACAGCATAGCATTTTTTGACTTTTTTTTTCTCTCCATAGGATCTGGTTAGGTTGGCATGTTACAGGAAGTGACATGCCTTTATAACTAGCAGCATAAGTTAGAATCATCACTAAGTCTTTAGTTTGTTTTCCTTCTGGGACTTGTTTTGTAACACCAGGAAACACAGGGCTATTATGTTTTGTTAGGTGCTAATGGGCTTGCAATTACTTCTTAAGATTTTAGGTTCTTATTTAATTTCAGATCTAAGGTGGCACACTCACATGGAAGATTAGGAGCCCATCACTTGGGCAAGGTCATGTTTAAATCTAGCCAACCTCGTCCCTGCTGGGCTGTGGAAGCTCTGCCTCTGAGAAGGTGTGAATTCTGATGTCCTCTGAGATATTCCAACTGAGAAATCCTGGGAAACTTTATCTGATCCTGTCATTCATGCTGAGGGCAGTTGGACACTTGGAAGATTTGGCCGTTTGTTCCCAAGTGGGGAGGACAGCGTGAAGGAAGGTGAGAGTTTGCTTCTCATGTTCTTAGGGATTCATTCATTTTGTTATGATATCACACCTTTTTCCAACAAAATAAATAGATAACCATTTCGATCAAGAAAGTTGCTTGTCTGCAAACAATATGTCTGGGAATGTTTCATTGTTGAGGATGGAAAACGGGGGTGCAAGAACGTGCTCCCCGGCTCACGTAGTAGGTGTGTCGACGGATGATTCGAGGGCAGAGAACTGAGCACTGAATGGCATTGGTCTGGCTTGGGTGGATTTTCACAAATGACATCAAATTGAGCTGATAGTCATTAAGAATCTCTCTAATGGGGGGCAACTGGTTAAGGATTTCTCTTCTAAACCTAAAGCTTTTCATTTCCTAACAATTAATAGCTTTCCAAAATATTGCACAAAAACAAAAATAGCATATAAATCATTCCCATAATTGCCAATTTTTGCACTGATATTTTTTGACTAGCTGAAAATTTAACTAAAACCTAAAAACGAAACAACGCTCATAAATAGGTCCAAATTTATCTCATCTCCATCTTTTTCCTACCTGATTAGCTGAAAATTTAACCAAAACCATAAAAACAAAACAAAGTTCATAAATAGGTACAAATTTTCCTGCGTCAGATTATAACAAATTTATTAAAACTAAGTTTAGGTTACATCAACATCTGTTTTTTTACCTATTGTTTTTTGGTCAACTGAAAACAATAGGCAAACAAACATGGCTGTTGATGTTAGACTAATAATATCAGCTTTAGATACTAAACCATTTTCGAAGTAAGGAAATACTTGATTAATCAGGCAGCTGTGGTAATCTGCCCTATATCCTTATTTTAAGAAGGACATAGAGTAGATTTCCTTCGGCTGTGTGAAAAATCAGGTTAACTTGACCCAAATTTCGGATAGCCTTATGTAAACAGCTAGAATAAACATTTTTGCTAAGTCTTAACTTTTCATGCTGTAAGGCAATTTCTCGGTGGTGACTTCAATTGATGCTTCAAATTAGGGTTTCGGATACAGGTCTGGAACCATATACTTAAGATCATTTTTTTATATTAAGAATTATATAATTATTTTGCTAGTTCCAGTACTTTATCTGAATCCCGATTTAGAGTATCTATTCTAGTCACGACCGTATTTCCACGTTATTTGGGCTATTGTCACAATCGTCACGCAATGCTGGGACAGTCGGCTAGCGTGACCATCGTGACTTAAGCTTCAAATCTCGTGGGAACTTAAAGATAGGACAATTTAAATAATTATTATGCAGAAAAACATAAAGACTTGCTATTGAATCCAAATTTTTTTTAGGAACTGAAACATTAAATTTTACTAGCTTCACATTTCTTTCGCACTAATTTCTTAAGGTAGAAATAAACCTTTATTCCAATGAGAGAATTAATCGAATTATTTCTACGGGAAGCAAAACAAGCAAACATTTAAATCATCTTTCAAGATCGCTTTAATCCTTTAGTTTGGCGAAATTTGACGGCGAACCTACGCGGCACTGATTTAAACGAATTCAACATTAGATTATAAGGGCAACCAATTTTAAGATATAAAACGAAATATTTAAAGCACAATTTACGCGGCACTGTAGCAGTACGGCGTAAATTGTGCTTCTTAATGTTTCGCTTTATTACTTTCAGATAATTTCGACTCTTTAGAATAACACCTATAATAAACGACGCGTAAACAATCCGCCTAATTTTGACTTCCAAAGTTCCTTTAATGTAGGTCTAAACACTAAATAAAAAACAAAAACTAGGACGAGAGAAATCCAATATCAGTAGCTTCGCAGAGGAGAGATTATTATTGACTTGTGCTCTTTGGTGAAGTTTGTGGGATGAAGGTCGGTCAGACCAGCGCGATTCTTTGTTCAATTTTCTGGGCATCGATGACGGAGACCCACTGAAGACTGAGTTTCACTGTCTTGCGCCCTCTTTTTCTTGTCCACGACTCTGGATATTTTTCACGATATATTGACTTTGCAGACACGCACTTTCAAACCAAAAAATAATTTTCACTACAAATTATTTTGGCTAATTTTAATTCCAAATTAATTTGGTGTGGTATTGTGACAAAGTTGAATGATACCCTGAGGGCATGAGGAGTAAACTCTCACTTTCCTTTACGCTGCCCTCCCCACTTGGGAACAAACGGCTGAATTTTCTAAGTGTCCAACTGCCCCCAGCTTGAATGAAGGGATCAGATAAAACAGACCAGGATTTTAAAGTTGGAATATTAAATGAGGACAGAAGAATGAACACCAACTCGGAGCAGAGTGGAAGCAACCCGGCAGGGACGGGGGAGGCTAGATTACTTTTTTTTTCATTTCTTTTTTATTGTAATAAATGGACAACAGAGACAAGCTTTATTCAATAAAATACTGTTATCTTCAGTACCTGTGCTGTTTACTTTGTAATCCAACTACTCGAGTGAACCAGATAAACCTAAGGCTCGGGCATAGTGAAACATTACGCGCAGTAAAGACTTAAAGAGGTTTTCGCCAGCGACATCAACACAAGCACAAGTTTAGTGCGGACATAAACAGCACAAGGATAAACACAAACACAGGAAAATGTTAACACTTCATTTCTACCCTCACCACGAATTAACGCAACTAAAGTACAAGTTCAAGAAAAGCAAACGGTTTCGTTTTATTTTTCTTAAATTTGTCCTCAAATTACGTGAATTAGTGACAAGATGAGAATGTGTGTTTCTTGATCCTATGTTTCTGCTTATGCTTATGTTGTTAATGACCTCACTAAACTCACTTGTACCGGTATTGCCTGTGTTTATGTCGCTAGCATAAACCGATCTTTAATATACGCTGTTTTTCTAGCCCTCGTTTGTTACGCACAATGTTGTAAAAGGAAAATCACATTTACACATCGCACGCAACAATCTCAGCGCTAGAAACTCCACGTAATTTTACTGCGCGCAACTTTTCACTGTACCCGAGCGTTCGTTTTACAAAACCACAAGTACTTCAACATTAAAGTCCAAGTGTCGATGCAAACTTGGAAATAAACGCAAATGTCGCAAAGCCACGAAATTATAAAAATTTGCGTGGGTAAAAGGACTTGTCCAGAGGACCTGCTAAAAGCGAAAACGAATTATGTACATCTGTAAATTATCCATTTTGGTTTCAAGTTGATTTAAAGAAATAACAGCGAGTATTTGTTTCACTCCTTTGTCCCCTCTGTATAAAGAGGAAAACGAAAATTGTGCACCAAAACACGCGCTCAAATAGCCTTGAATCGACTCAAAACCAAAACTCAAATTCAGCTGGGCTTTTGTTCTCTAAAATCTTTCGTACTTTTAACACCATTAAGAGTCCTTTTCCCCACGCAAATTCTTATAATTACACAGATACCCAACATTTGAATTCATTTTCAAACTCGTAACAACGCTCGTACTTTTTAAGTACTTGCTGGGTTAAATTAAGAGCTAAGTTCTGCTTTTAATAAACTCCTGGTAAAGCTTTGTGATAAAAGTCAACACCATCTTTATCAAATGGCTTTCATTTTGACGCAAAGAACGCCACATACAAAAAAACGGCCAGGAAATATTTTCACGTGCCAAAACCTTTTAAAATGTGTGTAGTCTTATTTGAAGTTGCTCTCAGATCGTCGCAAGGACAACTGCAAACGAGACTACGATTTTGCAGCGAATTTTACTTTAAAACTCTCATAACGCACAAATATGTGGCTTACTTGCGATAAAACGAACCATTTAATAAAGTCAGTCCATAATTAACACACAAAGCGATATCAAAGTCCTTGGTCTGTCACCCCCTGAAAGGGAATGCAAGACAGTCTTGGAAGGTGTGGATTCCATGCCGTGGAATTCGGATTCCAAATTCTGGATACCGGATCCTTTTTAAGTGGCATTAGTGTTCTGGAATCCAATCGTTTGAGGGATTCCGGAGTACTGGTTCTGTATTCCGGATTGCACCAACAAAAATTTCCCAGATTCTGGAATCTGGATTCCCTTAAAAAGGGCGACATTTTGGTTAATACTGTGAACTTTTTCACTCCAACAGTGATGGACATGTCAATTCTCCTTGCTATTTCTAACAGTTCTGTTTATAATGCCAAGCTACTTAATCGTAACATGGTCTTTCTTATTCCAACCACCCTTCCAGCTCGAAAGGTTCGTATTGAAATCACAAGGACAAATAGCAAGGAAAAAGAGCATTTCTCAAATCTCTCCAAACGATGAAAAATTCTGAGTGAAACTGATGGAAAAAACCGTCAAACTTATAAAACACTACAGTGAAATTGTTGTCTGTGGCTTTCCGATTACCGTGAAAGTATTTTAGAATCCACAAAATCTTTTGAAAAAAGATTAATGTAGAAAAACCCAAGGCCCTTTGTACAAAATAAATCTAAATTTGCAGAAACTTTTTCTAGGAATTTTAGGTTATTGTTTTGGAGGAATTTTCCTACATTGTAAGGTGAACGAGGATGATTTGACAGTTCACCAAATGTTTTAGATAAATAATGGATTCAGAACTGAATGTAGCAACCTCCAGTCCGTAGGAGTTGGACGGCTTTTTGTCTCGGTAAACCAACAAACAAAACCATTTGTGTCGTGAATAATTTCTCAGTTTGAGAGTCTAAGTATTTTTACCTGCATGAAGAAATCTATGAATATCACAATGTGTAACAAATTAACAGTATAATTTAGTGCTTAATTCTTGTCTTCTGTTCTTCAGGAAAAATTACGAGAGAAGCGAAAATCGATCTTGGTGTTACTGCAGTGTTGAGTGTGGGTTTTACAAGAAGAAAACCAAATGTAAGGGTTAATAACCCAATTCATGGTAGTTATTGGTTGCCTTGGATACCACTGTTAAATAGAAATTAACGCTTGTCCACTAAAACGATCTCAGAAGTCTTTGCGCTGAAAGCTTGTACCCATTCTTCCTGCAGCTTTTTGAATTGCAACTGAGCACGAGAGATTTGAGAACTTCACCACAAAGTTCACAGTAAATAAAGAAATCAACTTGCAGAAACATGCAATCTACCCAAACAGTAGAGTCAAGACAATAAGTCATTCATTCAGTAAAGTAAAACCAAGCCTAAGTCAGTAAGCCAGTCAGTTATTTAGTCAAAACGACAATATGCCAATCAAGCAGCAATTGATTCGTCAGTATTTTACACAGCAATAGGGAAATACAGTCGAAACTCCACTAACGGCCACCTCTCTACAAAGGCCACTTTTTTGTTCCACGGACAGTCCATACATTGACTCTTGTTTTAACCTCTCTACAACGGCAACGGCCACTAAAGCGGGTCCCCAGTTGCCAAAATAACCTCCCGATAACGACCAGGTTTTTCATCATGCAGCGACTGATAAAAAACAGGGGCACCTAATGTCAATTTTCGGAAAATATTTGTTCGGAAGACGATTTGAAATCTAGAATTTTCGGAACATTTGTTGTAAAATTTCTTGCTTGCCTGCCTCTCTCAGGATTTTCGAACATCTAAACAGTGGTATAATTGCCCATTTTTAACGGATTTTTACCCTGAAAAGGTCACCTAGAATTTTCGGAAGCCCTTTTTCTGGCTGAAATTTTGGAAAAGATAAGTTTTGATCCCTTTAATTTTCGGATCACTAGACTTTCAGCTAGGAAATCTGAACAGATGAAAAATTTTTAGCGGATAAAAATATGCCTATATCTACCGTTTAAATACTAAAATAACAAAATACGTTCAACAATGCTATGTTTAAGTGGTTTTGAACTATATTCTCGTTGGGTGCCCCTAGAAAAACTCAAGAATGGTCATGAAATTTGGTCCATATGGCGTGTAGCCGCGGCGTGCAGTCGTGTTTTGATTGTGTTCAATTCATACTGCTGCGCTATTTTCACGGTGAGGTTATGCATTGGCCAGTAAGCCTTATCAGCTCTAAGGTCAGTGCTGCATCATTCAGTCAGCTTCTAAGCCCTCAAACAACACAGTCAGTCATATAGTATTTCAGTGAGTCAATGCATTACCCAGTAAACCAAGTCAATCAGTCAGTCAGCCAGTCAACAAGCCACAAATCATTCAAGGACCACCTACTAGGAATACAATTTCACAGATAGTACAAAAATGCACATTTGCTTCACTCTACATTTTTCAGTTCACTTGTCTTAAACTGATAGTTAATTATTGCATAAAACATAGAGCAATTTAAGTAAATAACTTTTAAATTCTCTGACCTATGATTTATATTCTGTCTTGGACAAGCAAAAAGCATCAAAAAATTCTTTCCAGGTCACTACATTCATAGTTGAAAAAAATTCAAGGACTTTTCAAGGACCTGCACAGAAATTTTACGACTTTTGAAGGAAAAATGGAATTCAAGGACTTTTCAAGGACTTCCCCTAAAATTCAAGGACTTTTCAAGACTGTGCGAACTCTGCAGTTGGTCAGTCCCCAGAAAATTCAATTAGCCATAAATCATTCAGTCAGATGGTCAGTCCCTGGATAATTCAATTAGCCTGAAATCATTCAGTCAGTTGGTCCGTCCCCGGACAATTCAATTGGCCATGAATCGTTCAGTCAGATGGTCAGTCCCTGGACAACTCAATTAGCTTGAAATCATTCTGTCAGTTGGTCCGTCCCCGCACAATTCAATTGGCCATGAATCATTCAGTCAGATGGTCAGTCTCCAGAAAATTCAATAAGCCACAAATCATTCAGTCAGATGGTTAGTCCCCGGACAATTAAATTAGCCTCAAATCATTCAGTCAGTTGGTCAGTCCCTGAACAATTCGATTAGCCATAAATCATTCAGTCAGTTGGTCAGTCCCCAGACAATTCAATCAGCCACAAATCATTCAGTCAGTTGGTCAGTCCCCCGACAATTCAATCAGCCACAAATCATTCAGTCAGTTGGTCAGTCCCCAGACAATTCAATTAGCCTGAAATTATTCAGTCAGTTGGACAGCCCTTCGACAATTCAATGAGCCACAAATCATTCATTCAGATGGTCAGTCCCCGGACAATTCAATGAGCTTGAAATCATTTGGTCAGTTGCTACTCGTCACTGTCTAAGACAGATCACTAGTCATTCTAAAATGTCAGTTAGTCACTTGAACATATCATCAGCTGTCAGTCAGTCATGACTCAGTAAGCTAGATTGCATGTCTGATCTTAACTACAGTCAGTTTTACATCACGTTTCACTGCCATTGTGCAAAGTTGTAACATTTCGAACAATAAGAAATATACATTAGTAGATTTCTTGCTCCAAATGTCTCAAGTTATTTTTCTGAGTGCTGTCAACCATCCAAGTAAAAATGAGAGCTTTGAACAAAATAATATCCCAACCATAAAGCAAAAATGAATACGGATGTGGTTACAATAGATCATAAAATTATTTTGAATCCAGAGTTTGGTGATCAGCCAAAAATGATAAAAAAAAAAGTTATTGTTGGGTGGAATGTTGCATTCACCTCTTTGAGAAATTTAGTTTCATATTTTGCTGACTAAAACCAACCATTATTTTACTATTGAGGTAGTGAGTGATTTTAGTTACAGCTTGGCTGTACTATAGTTTCTTATCATGGCACCAACCATCTCTGCAAAATTGTTCAAGGAATGTTGAGATTAACCTTCCTTAACTTTTACATTTTTGAGCTACTGAGTTAAAGTTTTGAGTTGCTGTTGTTTTTTAATTTCAGCACACACCATAAAGTTCAATGCCTGACTTCAATTGTTGTTTTTATTTTTTCTTTTAAGGGCGTTTTAGAATGTGCTGCACTACAATCAGTCAAGTACTATAAGTTTTGTTGAAATTTTGAAGTGACTCAATTTGATGACAATACCCAACATTAATTTTTTATTATCAATAAGTTGATGTTTTGTTGCAGAGGCCTTGAAAACTTTTCAATTCACAGTCACAAATTAAAACTTTTGACACGAGGTTGGGAACTTCACTTCAAAGTTTGCCATCATTTTAATTGGTTTGTTGACATTAATGATGTTTTGACTTTGCAATGTAACTGGCACACAAAAATGACGTAAAACTGCTGTAACTATATAGCTTTGCAGAACTTAGCTTCATAATTGCATGTGCTGTGATTGAATAAAAGCAAAATAATCCAGGTACAATCCTGGATTAGATTTAGTCTTTCACACAAGCCAGGCACATTATTTATTATTGTTTATCTGGTTCACTCGAGAGCTGGATTACAAAGTACGTACAGCACTTACAGTACTGAAGATAAACACTAAATTCCTTTCCATGTTGACATCTTGATCTGGAGTCTGTCATCTGACCTGAAGACAAAATTGATTGATCGCATAAGAAAAAGTCCAAGTTAAAAGGAGGAAACTTCTATTAATTCATGGGATTTCCCCCCTTTCAAAGTTGCCATTGCATTTTTAATGAATACTATAATATCACTGCAGTATCTCATGCCGACAGCTGGTTGTAGCAACACTGTTATGTAAAGAAGTCCATTCATTGTAATTCTCAATTTAGCTGGTAGAGGATTGGCCCAAATAAAATGATAGCCTATTATTAAGGCATCCTGTTCCATTTTGAGATATTACTTGCTATGCTTGTTTATCAAGTCACCCTGTCAAGTCTGTTTGGGTTGGTGGGGTGTTATATAATTATTTCATTGTTTAATTTACATAATTATTCCCAATAAGGTAGAGAGAGCATAGAAATTATGGTTGTGAGGGTGTACGTCTCGTAGAGAGCTCCAAGTAAGCTTGTAGAGTAGCTTCACTTAAGGCCCTTTTCACACTATGCAAAATTTTGTTTGTTTTGCAAAAAAAATTGTTATCAGGAAGCCATTTCTAGAACCAACAATTATTTTCTTCACCTACCAAAATTCTCTCTTTTACACTGTAAGTGTCACCAAACTTCAGAAATGCCGTCAAGAAAGTTTGGAAGCATACAACTTTTTGTCAGTCAACAAAACCCTTTGTTCTTTGACAGCTACATCAATGTATCTTTTGTCTGGTCATCTTATTTCATAAACATGACCAGCCATTTTTGGTTATGTGAAATCTTCCATATTTCTCCAGTGTGAACAAGGTTACAAAAACAAAAAAATTGGTAACTACAAAATGTTCGATGTTTTTTGTAAACACCAAACTCTATATTTTGTTGTAGTGCACACAGGGCCTAATTTCAAACATTTCAATGAATAACTTACTTTGTAAGCATGTCTTCCACATCTCTTGTTCTCTTTTTTCTCTTCTCTTTGATTGACTTGTGGTGTGACAAAGAGCTGTTTGCTGAAACATCTGACAGCTGTTAAAGAAATTAAAAAGACAACGAAATGTAAAAAACTGCCTTATCTCAACTACAGTCAGTTTTACATCACTTTTCACTGCTATTATGCAAAGTTGTAAGATTTAGAACATTATTTGTAGATTTCTTGCCCCAAATGTCTCAAGTTATTTTTTTGAGTGCTGCCAACCATCCAAGTAAAAATGAGTGCTTTGAACAAAATAATATCCCAACTATAAAGCCACAATGAATATGGATGTAGTTATATTAGATAGTAAATTTATTTTGAATCCAGAGTTTGGTGATCAGCTACTGAGTTCAAGTTTTGAGTTGCTGTTGTTTTCTTAATTTGAGCACACACCGTAAAGTTCAATGCCTGGCTTCAATTGTTGTTTTCATCTTTTCTTTTAAGGGCTTTTTAGAATGTACAGCACTACAATCAGTCAAGCACTATAAGTTTTGTTGAAATTTTTAAGTGACTCAATTTAATGACAATACCTAACATTAATTTTTTATTATCAGTTAGTTGATGTTTTGTTGCAGTGGCCTTGAAAACTTTTCAATTCTCAGTCAAACTCTCAACAAATTAAAGCTTTTGGCACAGAGGTTGGGAACTTCTTTTGAAAGTTTACCATTATTTTTATTGGTTTGTTGACAATAATGATGTTTTGACTTTGCAATGTAACTGGCACGCAAAAATGATGTAAAACTGCTGTAACTATAGCTTTGCAGAACTTAGCTCCATAACTGCATGTGCTGTGATTGAACAAAAGCAAAATCATCCACGTATACAATCCTGGATTAGACTAAGTCTTTCAAACAAGCCAGCAACATAATTTATTATTGTTTATCTGGTTCACTCGAGAGCTGGATTGCAAAGTATGTACAGCACTTACCGTAACAAAGATAAACACTAAATTCCTTTCCATGTTGACATCTTGATCTGGAGTCTGTCATCTGACCTGAAGACAAAATTGAATGATCACATAAGAAACAGTCCAAGTTAAAAGAAGTATAGATTCTTTAACATTAATATTTCATTTATCACTTTTATGAACCATTTCTTTTAGCATAGAGTACAATGTGCATTGTAGACTATAACCAGCTTAGGGGGAAACTTCTAATAACAATTCATGGGATTTCCCCCTTTTCAAAGTTGGCATTGCATTTTTAATGAATACTTATATCACTGCAGTGTCTCAAGCCGACAGCTGGTTGTAGCAACACTGTTATGTAAAGAAGTCCACTCATTGTAATTCTCAATTTAACTGGCAGAGGACTGGCCCAAATAAAATGATAGCCTGGTTACGTGAAATCTTCCATATTCCTCCAGTGTGAACAAGGTTACAAAAACAAAAAAATTGGTAACTACAAAATGTTCGATGTTTTTGTAAACACCAAACTCTATATTTTCTCATAGTGCAAACAGGACCTAATTCTAACAATTTCAATGAATAACTTACTTTGTAAGCTTGTCTTCCACTTCTCTTGTTCTCCTTTTTCTCATCTCTTTGATTGACTTGTGGTGTGACAAAGAACTGTTTGCTGAAACATCTGACAGCTGCTAAAAAAATTAAAATGACAAAGAAATGTTAAATTCTGTTCAATTACACAGGGTTTCTATACAAATTAGATCATTAATTTATTACTTTTAGATCTTTTGCGTCTTTCTTTTGTCAAATATAAATGCGCTCCCTGATGGTTCAAGAATTCTTTTCTCCAAAATACATGTAACCTTCTGAAGCAACATGCTGCTCCCATTATTTTGATTGTGGAAATGGAGACTGTTGTTCTCACAATGAAATGCTTCTTTTGATACCTCATCATCATCATCATTATTATTTATTATTATTATTATTTTGCATTTTTGCTAATAAAAAACAGTTAGCAGTATTATTAGCATTTGCTAAATGTATTGAGCAAGTAGTAGTGTCAGTTATTCAGTCAATCAACTAGCCATAAATAATTCAGTCAGATGGTCAGTCCCTGAACAATTCAATTCACCATAAAATTGTTCAGTCAGTTGGCCGGTCCCTGGACAGTAGAGTTAGTTAGTAAGGCAATCAATCAGAAATAAATTATTCAGTCAGTTGGTCAGTCCCCGCACAATTCAATTTGCCATAAATCATTCACTTAGATGGTCAGTCCCCGGACAAATCAATTAGCCTGAAATCATTTAGTCAGTTGGTCAGTCCCCGAACAATCAACTAGCCATTAATCATTCAGTCAGTTACTAAGATCCCAGAGAGTAGAGTCAGTTTGTCAGTCAATCAATCAGCCATAAATCATTCAGTCAGTTGATCAGTACCCAGCGAATTCAATTAGCCTGAAATCATTCAGCAGAGTCAGTTATTCAGTCAATCAATCAGCCATAAAACATTCAGTAATTTGGTCAGTCCCTGGACAGACAATTCAGTTAGCCTGAAATCTCTCATCAGTTGCTCAGTCCTTGGACAGTAGAGTCAGTAAGTCAGTCAATCAATCAGCCATAAATGATTCAGTCAGTTGGTCAGTATCCTGAGAGTAGAGTCAGTCAGTCAGTCAATTAATCAGCCTTAAATCATTGAATCAGTTGGCCAGTCCCCAGATAATTCAATTAGCCATACACGATTCAAAGAGATGGTCAGTCTCAAGACAATTCAATTAGCTATAAATCATTCAGTCAGTTGGTCAGTTCCCAGACAATTTAAATTAGCCATAAATCATTCAGTCAGATGGTCAGTCCCCGAACAATTCAACTAGCCATTAACCATTCAGTCAGTCCCTGGACAGTAGAGTCAGTTAGTCAGTAAATCAATCAGCCATAAATTATTTAGTCAGTTGGTCAGTTGCCAGACAGTGGAGTCTGTTATTCAGTCAATCAATCAGCCATAAATCATTCAGTCAGTTGGTCAGTCCCAAGACAATTCAATAAGCTTGAAATCATTTGGTCAGTTGCTACTCGTCACTGTCTAAGAGAGATCACTAGTCATTCTAAAAATGTCAGTTAGTCACTTGAACATATCATCAGCTGTCAGTCAGTCATGACTCAGTAAGCTAGATTGCATGTCTGATCTTAACTACAGTCAGTTTTACATCACTTTCCACTGCCATTGTGCAAAGTTGTAACATTTCGAACAATAAGAACTATACATTTCTAGATTTCTTGCTCCAAATGTCTCAATTTAAGTTTAAGTGCTGCCAACCATCCAAGTAAAAATGAGAGCTTTAAACAAAATAATATCCCAACCATAAAGCAAAAATGCATATGGATGTAGTTACATTAGATGGTCAATTTATTTTTAATCCAGGGTTTGGTGATCAGCCAAAAATGATCAAAAAATTAAGTTATTGTTGGGTGGAATGTTGCATTCACCTCTTTAAGAGATTTAGTTTCATATTTTGCTGACTAAAACAAAACATCATTTTATTATTGAGGCAGTGGGTGATTTTAGTTACAGCTTGGCTGTACTATAGTTTCTTATCATGGCACCAACCATCTCTGCAAAATTGTTCAAGGAATGTTGAGATTAACCTTCCTTAACTTTTACATTTTTGAGCTACTGAGTTAAAGTTTTGAGTTGCTGTTGTTTTTTTAATTTCAGCAAACACCATAAAGTTCAATGCCTGGCTTCAATTGTTGTTTCATTTTTTCATTTAAGGGATTTTTAGAATGTACAGCACTACAATCAGTCAAGTACTATAAGTTTTGTTGAAATTTTGAAGTGACTCAATTTGATGACAATACCTAACATTAATTTTTTATTATCAGTAAGTTGATGTTTTGTTGCAGAGGCCTTGAAAACTTCTCAATTCTGAGTCAAACTGTCAACAAAGTAAAGCTTTTGGCACAGAGGTTGGGAACTTCATGTCAAAGTTTGCCATCATTTTAATTGGTTTGTTGACATTAATGATGTTTTGACTTTGCAGTGTAACTGGCACACAAAAATGATGTAAAACTGCTGTAACTATAGCTTTGCAGAACTTAGCTCCATAACTGCATGTGCTGTGATTGAATAAAAGCAAAATCATCCAAGTACAATCCTGGATTAGATTCAGTCTTTCAAACAAGCCAGCCACATAATTTATTATTGTTTATCTGGTTCACTCGAAAGCTGGATTACAAAGTATGTACAGCACTTACCATAATGAAGATAAACACTACATTCCTTTCCATGTTGACATCTTGATCTGGAGTCTGTCATCTGACCTGAAGACAAAATTGAATGATCACATAAGAAACAGTCCAAGTTAAAAGAAGTATAGATTCTTTAACATTAATATTTCATTTATCACTTTTATGAACCATTTCTTTTAGCATAGAGTACAATGTGCATTGTAGACTATAACCAGCTTAGGGGGAAACTTCTACTAACAATTCATGGGATTTCCTCCTTTTCAAAGTTGGCATTGCATTTTTAATGAATACTTATATCACTGCAGTGTCTCAAGCCGACAGCTGGTTGTAGCAACACTGTTACATAAAGAAGTCCATTAATTGTAATTCTCAATTTAACTGGCAGAAGACTGACCCAGATAAAATGATAGCTTATTATTAAGGCATCCTGTTCCATGTTAAGATATCATTTGCTATGCTTGTTTATTAAGTCACCTTGTCAAGTCTGTTTGGGTTGGTGGGGTTTTATATAATTACTTTATTGTTTAATTTACATAATTATTCCCAATAAGGTAGAAAGACTATAGATTCTGTTCCTAACAACAGGCTTTCCTACAACACGCAAATAACAACTAACAACATTTCTGGTTTATTGTGCCGTGGTAGTGCAAACAGGGCCTAATTTCGGTAGGTACTTGATTTATGGGGACATATATTGTACCGACTTAACTTGCATAAGTTATACCTTCCCTTTTTTGCTTGGTACCTTGTTACCCTGTCACTCTGTTGCCTTGTTACTCTGTTACTTTGTTACTCTGTTACCTTGTTACCTTGTTACCCTGTTACCATGTTACCCCATTACCTTGTTACCTTGTTACCTTGTTACCTTGTTAGGCTGTTACCTTGTTACTCTGTTCCTCTTTTACTCTTTTACTCTTTTACTCTTTTACCTTGTTACCCTGTTACCTTGTTACCATGTTACCCCGTTACCTTGTTACCTTGTTAGCCTGTTACCTTGTTACCCTATTACCTTGTTACTCTGTTGCCTTGTTACTCTGTTGCCCTGTTACCTTGATACTCTGTTACCTTGTAACTATGTTACCTTGTTACCCTATTACCTTGTTACTCTGTTTCCTTGTTACTCTGTTACCTTGTTACCTTGATACTCTGTTACCTTGTTACCCTGTTACCTTGTTACTCTGTTTCCTTTGATACTCTGTTACCTTGTTACTCTGTTGCCTTGTTACCCTGTTACCTTCTTACAAGGTAACATGGTAACAAAGTAACAAGGTACCAAGGTAACATTGTAACAGAGAAACAAGGTAACAAGGTAACAGGTTAACAAAGTAACAAGGTAACAGAGTAACAAGGAAACAGGGTAACAAAGTAACAGTGTATCATGGTAACAAGGTAACAACGTAACAAGGTAACAAGGGGACAGAGTAACAGAGTAACAGAGTAACAGAGTAACAGAGTAACAGGGTAACAGGGTAACAAGGAAAAAGAGTAAAAAGGTAACAAGGTAACAGGGTAACAAAGTAACAGTGTATCTATAACTGGGTAACAAGGTAACTAGGGGACAGAGTAACAGAGTAACAGAGTAACAAAGTAACAAGGTAACAGGGTAACAAGGAAACAGAGTAACAAGGTAACAAGGTAACAGAGTAACAAGGAAATAGGGTAACAAAGTAACAGTGTATCATGGTAACAGGGTAACAAGGTAACAAAGGGACAGTAACAGAGTAACAAGGTAACAGGGTAACAAGGAAACAGAGTAACAAGGTAACAAGGTAACAGGGTAACAAGGTAACAGAGTAACAGAGTAACAAGGGAACAGGGTAACAAGGTAACAGAGTAACAAGGTAACAGGGTAACAAGGAAACAGAGTAACAAGGTAACAAGGTAACAAGGAAACAGAGTAACAAGGTAACAAGGTAACAAGGAAACAGAGTAACAAGGTAACAGGGTAACAGGGTAAGGTTACTCTGTTACCTTGTTACCTTGATACTCTGTTACCTTGTTACCTTGTTACTCTGTTACCTTGTTACCCTGTTACCTTGTTACCTTGTTACCCTGTTACCTTGTTACCTTGATACTCTGTTACCTTGTAACCTTGTTACTCTGTTGCCTTGTTACCCTGTTACCTTGTTACTCTCTTACCTTGTTACCTTGTTACTCTGTTACCTTGTTACCCTGTTAACTTATTACTATGTTACCTTGTTACCCTGTTACCTTGTTACCTTGTTACCCTGTTACCTTGTTACCTTGATACTCTGTTACCTTGTAACCTTGTTACTCTGTTGCCTTGTTACCCTGTTACCTTGTTACTCTCTTACCTTGTTACCTTGATACTCTGTTACCTTGTTACCTTGTTACCCTGTTACCTTGTTACCTTGATACTCTGTTACCTTGTAACCTTGTTACTCTGTTGCCTTGTTACCCTGTAACCTTGTTACTCTCTTACCTTATTACCTTGATACTCTGTTACCTTGTTACCCTGTTACCTTGTTACTATGTTTCCTCGTTACCCTGTTACCTTGTTACTTTGTTACCCTGTTTCCTTGTTACCCTGTTACTTTGTTACCCTGTTACTTTGTTACCCTGTTACCTTGTTACCTTGATACTCTGTTACCTTGTTAGCTTGTTACTCTGTTACCTTGTTACCCTGTTACCTTGTTACTCTGTTACCCAGAGTAACAAGGTAACAAGGTAACAAGGAAACAGAGTAAAAAGGTAACAGAGTAACAAAGTAACATGGTAACAAAGTAACAAGGTAACAAGGTAACATGGTAACAGAGTCACAAGGTAACAAGGTAACAGGGTACCAAAGTAACAAGGTAACATGGTAACAGAGTAACAAGGTAACAATTAGGTAACAGAGTAACAAAGTAACATGGTAACAAAGTAACAAGGTAACAAGGTAACATGGTAACAGAGTCACAAGGTAACAAGGTAACAGGGTACCAAAGTAACAAGGTAACATGGTAACAGAGTAACAAGGTAACAATTAGGTAACAGGGTAACAAAGTAACAAGGTAACAAGGTAACAATGTAACAGAGTAACAAGGTAACAGGGTAACAAGGTAACAAGGTAACATGGAACAGAGTAACATGGTAACAGAGTAACAAGGTAACAAGGTAACATGGTAACACAGTAATAAGAGTAAGGTCTGAAAAGGTAGAAACAGTAAGCAATCAACAATGAGACAACGGATTCAAGTGAAATGGGTTAAGTTGGTACAATATATGTCCCCATACATGAAGTACCTACCAATTTTGACAATTTCAATGAATAACCTACTTTGTAAGCTTGTCTTCCACTTCTCTTGCTCTCCTTTTTCTCTTCTCTTTGATTGACTTGTGGTGTGACAAAGAACTGTTTGCTGAAACATCTGACAGCTGTTGAAGAAATTAAAATGACAAAGAAACGTTAAATTCTGTTCAATTACACAGGGTTTCTATACAAATTAGACCATTTATTACTTTTAGATCTTTTGTGTCTTTCTTTTGTCAACCATAAATGCGCTCCCTGATGGTTCAAGAATTCTTTTCTCCAAAATACATGTAACATTCTGCAGCAACATGCCACTCCCGTTATTTCTGATTGTGAAAATGGAGACTGTTTTTCTCACAATGAAATGTTCCATCTGATACGTCATCATTACTATTATTATTATTATTATCATTATTATTATTTTGCATTTTTGCTAACAAAAAGCAGTTAGCAGTACAATATTATTGGCATTTGCTTTGTATTGAGCAAGTAGAGATTCCTTGGCCACTGATCAGGCGCGGATCCACACCGGCTTCCCGCGTTTTACGGAAATCGGTCAGATTTTTCATAATAAATATATTTTCAACAAAAATTAAATAAAACACTTTCCAAATTGAACTCTGGCTAATATCCTGTCCAAATGACTCGGAAACTGATGCAGGAAAGAGGATTTAAAGGAGTTAAAAATCCAAAAACTCCCCTTGGGGAGCACGCCACTGGACCCTCTAGAAGCTTGCACCTTCGGCGCTCGTTTAGGAAATCACTCAGTATTTATCCTAGATCCGCGCCTGCTGATCTTGTTGCTTACCCTCCCCCCCCATAGCTGCAGGTGTTCCCCCCTCCTCATCTCTCGAGCACATTTCTCTGCACCCAATCCCAAGTTCAAAATGTTTATCTCCTTCTGAACACTGCACAGTTTCTAAAAGCTTGCCTTAAGAATTTGATTGTATTTACACGAGCAATCTTTCTTTACTCGTATTATTCCTAATTCTCATCAAATATTTTAACCTCACAACATGAAAGATTCCTTTTATATGTTTTCAAAAAGCCCTTCAAATCTACCTCATCACTTAGGCAGGAAAAAGCAATTTAAATTTGAATCACAAAGAAATTTGAACTGTCTTTGTTTATCCTTGCAGCATAGCCAAATGCAACAAAAATAAAGAATGGGAATTTACAAATCAAAATTCAAAAATGTTGTTTCATGAGGCCAATTTCCCTATTCAAGTCAAATTTCCAAGCATGTATTTGTTACAGGTAAAAATTAAATTCAGGTTAATTTTTTTTATTTCTCGATTAACACGGAATCCATCAGGGAGTTGAGAAATTGTAATTTTCAGTGGGCAAAAACTTTGTACCAGAATAATTTAAACAATATTGCATTCTTTTTTACCTTTTTCAAGGGCTATAGATGTAATAAGATATCTGTAATAACACCAAAGAGAGTTTCTAATGGGAGCCCGGAAAACAAATGTCAAATTTCACAAAATAACGTCTTACACGTGAAATTTTCACAATTTTACCTGTGTTTTCACAATTCTTGTGAAATTTGATATTTATCTTCCCAGGATCCCATGAGAGGTAGTCTTTGGTGTTATTACAGATAATAAATTATATGTATAGCCCTTAGAAAAATGTCAGAAAGAATGCAGTATTATTAGTTTAAATTATTCTGGTATAAGGTTTTTGTCCACTGAAAGTTGAAATTAGTCAATTTGCTGATGGATTCTGTCTTAATTCCTTATTTCCTTTGTCTCCTAGTAGCCCTAATCATTAATGGATTAGGGCTAGGAGACAAAGGAAATTGAGAATCAACCTCAGGTTAAAAAATTTTAACTGGAATTTTGTTTTGGCCTTTAACATATTCATAAAGCCCTAAGTCTATCTCAACACTGCAGCAGGGAAGAACAATATATTATTTAAAATTTCGTTACACCATGGCCAAAAGAAAAGAAATATAGATTGAAAATTCTTAATTCAAAATTCTAAAAGTTTGTGTTTGCTGACGCTAATTTCCTCATCCCAGTCAAATCTGGAGTGTTTTTCTTGTAATGTGAAAAAAAAACTACCTCTTGGAAGTATATGAAGGAAACTACATCTGGAAGCAATTTCATCAGGAACCCTGAACATCAAAACTAAAGCTGCCAAATTTAGCTGCAGTGTTGAGTCAGAAAAAAAAGAACAAATTGGAAAATGAGACCTGACACTTAACCTGAACACTGAAGTTATTTCACAGTGACAAGATATATAAAGCAGCTTAAAAATTCTATACTGGCAATGTAGCACTGCAAACTCGAGCAGGTGTCTTTAACTGCCAGGAAAAATAAGTTTTATACGGCTTAATATTCAGAGACAGCCAAGAGAACTACGTCTTCAGTATGGGATGCAATCAGTCATTTCTAAAATATTTTTTCATCTGAGGAAATCACCTGTCTTTTCATTGAGAGTTGAGGATGAGCAAGAGATATTTGAAATGCACTCAACAAGTAGAAATTTGTAAACAGTAAGACATGCAATCTACTTCAATTTAGTTACAATTTAAGATAATACAGTCATCCTACAAATTCAGGCAGATATTGATTCAGTTAGTGAAGACATTCTGTCCTTTCATGAGCCAACCAGTGTGTAACTCAGTGGATGGTGCTGCCAATCATTATTTCTCAGTCATTAAATGAGTGAGGTAGCACCAGCCTAGCCATAACCCTACCTAGTGTGTGTACTTTTCTCAGTCAACCACTTATTAATTTAATTGATAGAGCTCACAAACTTCTCTGTTGGTAAATGTGTGCCGCCATCCTGCACCTAGCCCTTTTAAGTGTGTGTCCTTTCGTGAGTCAACAAGTCTGTAAGTCAGTAAATGTTGATAGTAATCACCAATTTCTCTACCAGAAAATGAGTGAGTGCCACAACCTTGCCCCAACCCCCTACCAGGTGTGCTTCCTTTTGTCAGTCAACCAGTCTGTAAGTCTGCTGATCGAACTCACCAACTTATCAGTCAGTAAATAAGTGAGTGTCACCAGCCTATCCCTACCCCCTACCCATTGTGTCCTTATGTCAGTCAACCAGTTTGAAAGTCAGTTGACAGTGCTTACTAACATCTCTGTCAGTAAATGAATAGTGCTGCCACTGTGCCGGTAACCCCTACTCAGTGAGTGCCCTTTTGTTGGTCAACTAGTCTGTTTAGATAGATAGATTGATACAAGTCTATTGATAATGCTCTCCACCTTCTCTATCATTAAATCAGTGAGAGCCACCAGCCAAGAGCTACCCCCTACCCAGTGTCCAGGACTCGACATCAACGGCTGCCCGCTTGCCGGGAGCAACTAAGAATTTCATCTGGGAAACTAAGTTTTGGAATTACTATAAAAGTTGTAGGTTAACACGACTCTGTATTTTTGAAACAAAGTCTATCTTTTGAACTATCAAAACTGTTTTTATATTTGTGAACGTTTGCATTTACACGCGTATATGATCTTGAATAGGCACCACAAATCGTTTTCAAAACCTGGACTGTTTTTGCGAGGCTTTCAAAAAAACATACAGCAAAAGTTAGGGAGGCATAGATAACACTGAATAAATGATAAAAGAAACTTCTGAGTGTACCATTTGTGTTTGTAGCAAGACAGAAAATGCTACAAACTTGCAAAAGTAATGTCACATGTAATTTGAAACCTCTTGCTTTTCCACGGATCACTACTTTTTATCAGTTTTCACTTCATGCAATAGCAACATAACGTTTCTAATGCAGGGGGAAAAGTCATGATTTTAATATCGAAGGTTTTTCGAAGACTATTAAATTCATTCAATGCCATTTTAACAACTGTGTTTCAGCGGAGTCACAGAAGCGAATTTCAAGATCAAGTGCTTGTGTTTGTTTACATTTTATCGGCAGAAATATATTTTTGCCTACAGCTGACAACTAAATGTTTTCTGTTTTCAGTACAAAAGTGCAGAATGACCAGGGAATTTTGATGTTTGTTCACTGGAAGTCAGCTTGAGGATCATAAGTTTTAGACCCCATTTTGGCTCCCTCATGTTCAAAATTTTGGTCACCTGAGGGTGAATGGTATGTAGGCGACTCTGGTGATCAGGCGCCCATTAGGCAGCAGCACCTATTTTAATTTTTGTTTAGAATATTATCCTCATTTATCCCCCGATAACTTTGAACAAGAATATTAAGGAAAGTTAATAAAAAGGTGCCTGTTTTGCAGATGTAGCTTGTCATTTTATTATTAGTCAATTGGTCAGTCTGTCTACAATCAACTGTCTACAGTCAACCAGTCAGTCTATCAGTTAACCATTCACTAGGTCAGTCTGTAGACCTCATTTTAGCCAATTGGTCCACCACTGAAAAATAATTATCAGTCATCTAGTCAGCCCCTCAGTTAATGACACAGCAGGTCATATACTTGAGGTCAGTAAGTTTGTCACTGAGCAGAAACAGCAAGTCAGTTGGTCAGTCAGTCAGTCATTCATCCACAGTCATTTAATTATCAGGGTTAGTCAGATCATCAACCACCAAATAATGGCAAGTCTATCGATCATGTATCCAGATAGTCAGTACAGGGTTCATACTCTCTTAAGCTCTTCAAATTCCAGGACTTTCCATGACTTTTTCCATGACAATTTAAGTTTTCCATGACCTTAGGTTTAGCTGTCACTTTTTACAAATTTTGGAAGCTTTTGTGTTTTAGGGTATTTTTGACCTTAAACAGTTCAACAGACACCAACTCTGGTGTCCGCCTAAATGTGTGCCATTTGGGCTGTTCCATCACTTCTCCCTATCTTACATTTTTCTTGCTTTGTCATCTGCGGTAACTAATCTACCAAACAAAACTTAAAATAATTTTCCATGACTTTTAAGGACCAACGATAAAATTCTATGTCTTTCCAGGACTGGAAAATGAAAATTCTTAAATTTCATGACTATCCACGTTTTCCATGACCCATTCATACCCTGTTACAGACTGAACGTTTGTAAACCAGCCTTGGATTCAGTCAGTCAGTCATGATTCACCCAACCAATGAGGCTGGCAGTGAGCCAAGCACTTAGTAAATAGCTATTAAGGCCACAACTATGCATGCAATTACATCTCTAAAACTGTCAGTTATGCATACTGACGATTCAATAATCAACCCGTCTGTTTTAATTATGGTCTTAGTGGTTAGTTAAACTTGGTAGTGGTCAAGTGTCTTACACCCCAGGCAAGACTTCACAAAAGATCATATCAGGTTGCAGGCAAATGCTTAGTCAGCTGAGTACTGTCTATTCTGACCATTCTGTTGGTCAGTCAGTCAGTCATGCAGACAGACAGTCAGTTAGTCAGTCAGTCGGTCAGGCAGGCAGGCAGTCAGTCAGGTAACCAGTTAGTCAGTCAAAGGCACTCAGTCAGTCAGTCAGTCACTCAAGCAGTCAGTCAGAAAAGCAGGTAGTCAGCCAGTCAGTCAGGCAAGCTGGCAGGCAGCCAGTTTGTCAGCTAGGCAGGCTGGCAAGCAAGCAGGCAGGGAGGTAGTCAGTCAGTCAGGCAGGGCCAGGCAGGCAAACAGTCATTCCATCAGTCAGTCAGTCAGGCAGACAGGCAGTCAGCCAGTCGGTCAGCAGTAAGGCAGATAGGCAGGCAGGCAGTCAGTCACTCTTTCTTAGAAGTCAGTACTGGTACAGATGAATTAAGTCTGTTGACTAACAGTCCTTAACTTTTAAAACCGATGAAAGAGTTCATCATGCAATAACTAACTTAGTTATTGCATTGTACAATGTAGATTACATGTCAGAGCTTATCACTTCCTGCAGGACTTAGCTTAACAACTGATGTGCACGTGGACAAAGAAAATTTATGCAAATCCAGGATCAACATCAACTCTAAGTTTTCAACAAATTTGCCTAATGTAGGATGATAACAAATACACCTTTAGATCAAATTAACCTTGTCTGAAACAAATTTACCTAGTTTGAAACAAATTGACCTAGGTTGAAAACAGATTGACCTAAGAAAGAAATTAACCTACTACGTATATTCTATTTAGTATATACTAAACAGTGGATAGCGTTTTTCATGCGCTCTTATTGGCTACTCAATCAGTGAATATCCTGCACTATTCACTGATTTTCCTCCAGTTCCTCTAAGCGAGCGATGCCAAACTTGCGCTCAAATCGCGTAAGTTGCAAGCAAAATGCCTTCCTGGTTTGCTGCCGTAACAAACAAAGAAATTTCACAACTAATCAAGCAAGTTGTTCCTGAAATACATGAAGAAGGTGACGAAGTTCAGTTTGGAAGTTTTAACAGCTAAAGCTTTGTCTTTTTGACTTGAATTTATCGATAAAACTGGTGAAAAAGTTTTTTGTTTACAAATGCAAATTAAGCTTAAGTATTGCATTACTTTATTTAGATGACTTGTTCATAATAAGCTTAAAACTAAATTTAATAATCTTTTTTATAGAATGATTTTAAATACAAAAAGAATTCACAACTCCTTTGGAAGAAACTTCCCCGCAAGAGCCAAACAAATGCCTTATTTGTCAGCAATAACAAGCGATGACCGTGGCCGTTCGGTCATTGCGCGCCAAAATTGTAATCGTTGGCAACAGTAAATGAGTTAAAAATCATCAGTTTTGTGCTCAATTATCTCACTGTTTTAGTATATACTAAAACAATAATATTATTCACTGAAGTGGAGGTGGCTAGTGGTGGCTATTTACCTCGTCACTTCGCGGCCTCGGTAAATATCCACCACTAACCACCTCACTTCGGTGAATAATTGTTACATGTCTTGGCACTGTAGGTGGGGGGAAGCAGGATCCAAGCCTCCAGCCTCCCGTATCTTGCATTCCTAGTTTCTGACCCTTTTATCTTGGCTTCCTCCCTTTAGATCGTTTTTTTTTTTAATTGCAAAAATAATATTAACATCTATTTCTCCTGCTTCCCACCCATTTAGAAGTCTCCCACCTCCCATCCTTTCCTCTTCTGCCTCCTGACCCAACACCCCCCCCCCCTCCCTGCCTACTGTCCTCCTCTTCATTTTTGTGATCATTATACAAATGTAAACCATTGCCTTTGTCTGTCTTTACTAAGTGCGTCAATTAGCAATGAGTTTAGCCAGAAGAACATTAAATACCGGTACATGCATTATAATTTACCTTAGTTCACCACCATTGCTATCCACTGGTGTCTCTTACTAAATGTCCAAACGATGCCTGGATCTGCTGAGGTGTTGCATCTTTGTCAACAATTTCTCTATGTGGTTTCTGATTGGAAGTAATCAACAATTGATTTAAACAATTTGAGAATTTCTCAAGGTTATTAAGGCAATAACTGATGTCCTGTGGCATTGAAAATACTTGAAATGGATCAGGAATAACCATTCCCCATCATGAAAGATCATTGGGGATTCTAAGTTGGGGAACCGCGACCACAAAGGCCAGCCTAAAGAGCTGTCACTGTTAAAGCATCACATCACAGTTTAAGCTCTGTAAATCTATTTTGAATTGGTATGTTTTGGTTTTTAGACTTTTTAACTTTTATTACTTTTACATGTATTAAATAAATGTTTTTAAAAACCTAGGTATCTTTTTATATTTAAAATAATAATAATAGTAATAACAACAACAACAATAATAATAATATTGTTATTATTATGTACCACTTATTAACCTCGTCTCCTTGGTCATTACAGGGAAATCTCTGACCAAGGCCTTGATGCATTGACCAAGTAATAGTGACAATAAATCAAGGCTGACGTCTGAGATTTCTCTGTAATGTCCAAATGGATGAGGCTGATAAGTTATTTATTATATGGCTTTTTTAGTGCTATGCTTAAAATGAATACAATAAATAAACACTGAAAGTAATTTTAACATCTGTGCACAAGAGGGCATTCAATTCAAGGTCATGTTCACTATAGCACAACAATCCTCACGATGCGATCAATTAAAACCAATAACTGGTCAGTAGATAATTAAAAAAACATGTCACATTGATGCATTGTACACTTAAGCCTGTGATACGGTCATGTGACAGTGGTTGGTTACTCTGTTTTTTCAGCTGTAAATTGGCCGTAACATTGATGTCCACAATCAAGTTAAACCCAGATTGTATATGCCTTTTGGACACCTAGCTAGAGATGCCTGGTCATTACAAGAAAATATTCCCTACTTAGCAGCCAATCACAGCGTGCACACTATTGTAGCCATAAAATAATATCATTTATTATTATTATTAAGATGGGCTTTGACAACACGCCAACCCCGGTCAGCTGACCCCTATTGACCACATTCTGACCCTCCTTACCAACACCCTCTAAAATCACAGGAAATGAACTGATGAATAGAACTAACAAGAACACTCTTACAGTGGCATTCAGTCTCGCTTGCTTGGTGATTAGACCGAGAAATAAGAAGGCTTTTAATTCTGCACGAAACAGATTTACTAGCTAAAGGTTTTTTACTTCTTACTTTATCAACGTTGATACTTTTTACTTGTTTCTGAATTGATTTAGTATACATGTTAGTGATGACCGGAAATACGCTGTCGCAGACTATACGCATGTATGAATACACAAAAATTCAAGGGCTTGATTCCAGAGAAATTACATCATTGCCAGAGATCAAAAAAGTTATTTACATGGCACATTATTTCAATCATCGCAGAAAATTAACCGCATGCTCATCACAAGATCCATTTGCATACAATGAAAGTTTACAACACCCGACCATTGCAGTTTTGCTAATCAAGATTCTTATTTTTTTCAACCACTCAGTAGTGTTCACTTGTTCCAAAGTAATCAACACTTTGAAGCAACAGAATTCGTGGACCAACACGTTTCAAAAAAGCTCTAAATTTAATCTTTGCTAAGGTTTCTTCGCAAAACATGCATGACTTCGATCATGCAACAATTCTTATTCCCAGTTTCCACAGTTAGCTCAAGAGTCCAGTTTCGAATTAAAAATTACCGCTGAATACAAACATTATCGGCACATTTATACAGGGTTAGCCTCAACATAAAGTAAAATATTCAGAAATTCCAGCAAGTAAGTGTTTGAAATTTGAATATACACAATAGACAGAGTAATAAACAGGTCTTTTTCTCGTTGGAATTTGTGAATATATTACTTCAGGTGGAGGCTACGCTTGTAAAAATGTGTGACTCTTCACTTCTTAAATTCAGCGCTCATAGCGAACTCAAAACTGGACTATTGGTAGAGTGGTGCACCAGTATCGTAGAGGTCAAGGGTTCGAATCCCATACAAGCCAGAATTTTTTCAGGCTTTCTTTTCACAACTGCAAAAGTTGCGTCTTTTACTGCAATGATCTACTTTTATTTATTATATAGACACAAGTGTTTCACTGGAAAATATGCCACTCGTAAAATTCATAAAAACTACATCCGAGACCCGAGTGGTTTATTTTCCATAATCTTACACGTGAGTTTATCGATGACATAATTTAGGTAATTTCCCTCTATTATTTTATCAATGTCTTTTTGTCTAGATAATAAAAAGAACATTAATGGCGGCTTGAAGATATGAATTTTATTTTCTTGTGGCAAAAACAACATTTTACTCACTCGCTGCGTTCATTCGTAAAATATTGTTTTGCTACTCGAAAATAAAATTCATATCTTCGCGTCACTGTGTAATATCCTCTATATAATTCTTCACCCTGCAGTTCCAATATATGAATTATTCATAACTACATCGATAATTATTATTGTTGGATGAGTTGTTGGATATCATGAATGTATCGGTGATGGTCACTATAGTACATGTCACCCCACGCACCCATGAAAACTCAAAATTGAATATGATACTAATCAGCCCCTCAACCACCCACATTCATCTCCTTTTTCCTAGAGTGAAAATTTAAACCAGAGACAAATACCACTGTTTGGACCGCATTGAGTGAGAAGCAAACTTCAGGTAAAAACATACTACTATGCACTTTAAGAAATCATAAAAAAGAGAAGCTAAACTTCGGAATACCCGGCCACTTCTTTGCATATCATTGAATAACAAAAGTGCCTATTGTGTTAAACCTCGTTCTTTAAAGCGTTCCGACAAATGTAAATGATGTGGCCAGGTAATCTGAAGTTGCTCCCAAAAGAGATCTTATGTTTTAGTTGAATTATCGTCGCTTAAAAAACATATAAATAATCATTACAAACCTTGAAACTCCAGGAAAATGAAGCACAACCATGCCCTCTGTCCGCCATCTTTAAATTTTGTTTAGTCCCTCTCTTCTCGTTCAAAACAAACGTGGGGAGAGTGGGGACGAAGTTTGCGTGCGATTCCCTCGCGCGGATCGCACGCGAGAGCGCCCAAAAAGCTTCCTACGCTGGCATCGAAAAAACGAAAAAGGTGATGAAGCTCGGTTTTTGATCTTTTGCGCTGATAAAGAGGTGATATGAGACTGTGAATATAATGAAATAAATATGTGAACTGCGCATAGGAGACAGAGTGGATGTGGGTGTGTCGCTCGCACTATGCTCAAACTAATTGGCCGGGGGTTGGAAAGAAACAAAAAAATAATTAAGCCTGACTGGTATTCGAAGCCAAACGTTTACGATGACTGGATTTAAAGCTCTATTCAATTGAGCTAATAAAGACAACTGTATAGCAGGTTAGAGAAAGCCCCCAAAAGTCCACAAACAATCTGAAACTGAATTGCTGAATTATACTGTTGGTATTTACTGCCGAGGACGTTTTTATGAGTCACAATGGTTAGGGGAAACGGGTCGTTTCTAAACAACATCGCCCCGATTCAAGTCACTTCGGTATGAACTTAAGCAGTAAAGACAGAACAATTTCTGTCACTTACAGTTGTAACGTATAGTTAGCGCCGGAGCAAGAAACACGAGGATCCTCCTGGAAGCACATACTATTTATGGCGTAAATGAGGTAATATCAAAACTCAGTGCCACCATTGCTTTTTTCTATTCTTCTCCTTCTTTTCTGCTCTTCTTTAATTGAAGATACTCAGTGTTGAAATAAAGTGTCTGTTTAAAGGAGCTAGCGAGAGAGTTGGGTAGGAGAAGTATGGGCGCGAGGGGCGCTCTAATCTCACATCGGAAATCCCCAATCGTCCCCTATCAGAGTAATATATCAGATATATAGATTTAGCCAGGGCTAAATGCGAAGCTCTCGATAATATTTATAGTTGGTTCAAACAAAATATAAAATCGTGTAATGCTAAGCGGCGAAGGCAACGCCGGAGAACGGTGAAAAACAACAATAGGTCTAATTAGCAAAACGGCAACTTTCCACGTGCAGCACACTTTTTTTGTGCATTTCTTGCCGTTGTTTTGCACGATTACTGCGTGAAACTTCCACAAACTTTTTATTGAGGAAATGTCGTACGTGTTATTTTCACTTTTTTCTTCACTGCTGCTCATTTTTTCCTTGCATTAGTAGCCGCTAGCATTTTTCATTTTGTCACCGCCGCTACAAAATTTTCATGTTGTTCTTCCAACAAAAAAAATGTTTCCTTTGTTTTTTATCTCTCCCTCTAGATCTCTGTCGCCCTTTTTCTGGTTGAGTTTCTCTGGCCTGCCGCCTACTTTCTCTTTTTCTCTGTTTTTCTCCTGCTCTATATTCCAAATTTGTGGACATGAAAATTAATTTAAGCTTAATTCTTTAGACAACTCGAATACAGAAACAATTTCCGTTTTCCGTTTTCGTCTTTGTTGACTCTTTAGCTGCCTCTTTACAAGACACGGGTGGCTATGCGGTTTCCTGCCAACATAACCTTGGTATGCCTGTGGTGCGGACGGACGGTCGGTCGGTGTACTATCACGTTAATATGTAGATTTAACCAGGACTAAAAGCGAAGCTCTCGATAATATTTATAGTTTGTTCAAAAAATATATAAACTCGTGCAATGCTAAGCGGCGAAGGCAACACCGGAGAGCCCAGGGAGAACGTAAATGGTCCTATGACGCGAACGCATAGTACGCATGCGTTAAATTTTGGGCGGGAAAATTATCGCTTGCCCCGCGGTGGATTGGCGGGGAAAAATTGTTGACAAATTACAACGCGTGTTCGTTTCCTTGTCAATTCTGGTTTATTTTTTTCTTCGCTCAAATACAATGAACACACCGTTAAAGGTGAAAAGAAACACTTGGTTTATCGCGGAGGCAAAAATGGTTTTTGTTATTATGTAAGGAGAAGACGATAACAGACCTCCTGGACAAATGCGTGACATCTGCTGGTGTAAGTAGACCCTTTTAACTTTAAACTATCACAATTTATATTTGCTAATCAATTTGCTATCTTCGTATTATAAACTTACACTTTAAAAGTAAGTTTAAGTATACAGAAGACTTAGGTAAGACATGCTCGTATAAATGGTTCAGTCTGCATTAGGGTTGCCATACCAGTTGATTGAGTTATTTTACATTGGTATGCCTGTTGTACGGACAAAACGGACAATTGAATAAACTTAGCAGATATCAATTAATGCGTGGCCCTCTCCCCTTAAATGTGCAGTTTTTTATTTATTTATTTCCTTTGCTCGGTTATTTTTTTCATCAGGTTAAAAGATAAATCCTATTGAACTGAATAAAGTAGTTTTAACAGATTACTGTAAAAGTATTTTACGTTCTAAGAAATTAAAGCACGGAAAACAATTCATACCAAGTGGATAAGTTGTCTTACTACACTGCCCAGGTTATGTCCTCAATGAGTCCAGAAAACGTACACAAACTTATGCGTTTACAGTTGCCTAACTGGTGACGATATTTATCCATGGTTCTGGATCCACACCCCAGATTGTTTACGAGATCATTCACGATCGGTCATAAGGGGATAAGAGCTGTAAACGCGGAAGTTTGCATGTTTTACACCACGTTTTACAAAGGACTCGTGACTGGTGTGAAGGTTTTAACAGGAACTATATATTCTTTTTATCTGGAGTAATGATGGACCGGCCATATACGTACACGTAGCCTGCTCCAGACGTTTAGATAGTGGGGAGCAAGTTAAATTGTACGCGGCGAGCGCAAAAAAAAAACACCAGGGGAAAAAACTAGGGGAGACTGGCGCCCTATTTTTTCCCTCGTTAATTTTACGCCTGCGCCCTAATTTTTCGCCCGGTCCCCACCATCTGAACGCCTGGAACAGGCTAACGTACACGCCAACTTTTTACAAGTCTGAAATGTCATACGTCTCCACCACCCAAGTAACCGTGGAGGGCGCGGGTTAGGGGGTGGAGACATGTAATATTTTAGACTAACTTTTTACTAGTTTCTGACTTTTTTCCGGGCCCGTGCGCAAAGCGTAAAAAAAATCCGCCTGAATAACATGTGCGACATAACAACTTTATAAACGAGAGAGAGGTGACTGTGTCGTTGAACCACTCTGCGAGCTATTGTGACATCAAATACCAACTTAGCCAGTCATTTCTTAGGAGAAGCCCCCTCCCTCCTGACTTCTATTAAGTCATGGGATATCTCAACAAATACTGTCAATACTCCACTGGCACTCAAATCCAGTGTGGACAGATTCTACTTTTTTCGAACTCTAACTTGACCAATTTCTAACAATGGTAGAATGTAAACTTAATTCTTTAAAAGAGGCCTACATATTCTAAGTTCATACCCCTTTAATTTTGGTAATAATCTTAGATAGATCGTTTTCCCTCTATTTCCAGTTCACTGTCAACGGCGATGTCGATCACTAGTCTCGGGTTCAAGTCCTCCCCGCCCCACGTTTTCTTTTCGAAAAAGTCATGTGAATCCTCTATCCTTTTCTTGTTGATATATAAGTACTTCGTTCTTTCTTTTATTTCGATTCTAGATGAAGCTTATTTATGTGTTTCAGTCCAGTTTTTAACTGGTTCAAGTTGCTTGATTCCACATTCCCACTTTAGTGTGATAGTAATGGCAAATCCACAGACATCGTTTTCGCTCTATTTTTAGTCCACCCTTGACGGCGCCGTCGATTATGTCCCAGTCCTCTCCGCCCCATGCTTTCTTGTTGAAAAAATCCTTTGAGAATCCTCCAAAGTTGTCCCAGTTCTGTTTATACATTGCTACTATGCTATAGCTCATAAGATACCAGTCTCCTTTGGGCAATGCGCTACTCCCACCACAATTTTAAAACACCATTTGAGGAGCGCAAACCGTCTTTCCTTTGAAACAGTGCTAAAACAAAACAGAGAAATACTTACATGTATTAATGAAAAAAGAAAATAACTGCTAGTCTAACGCCTTTCATGCGCGCATTTGTCAGTTTTGTGCTGCGTGCTATAAAGAGAACGAGCGTACGAAAAGGCTGTAGCTAAGACAAGCTTGTAAGCAGGTGCCGCACATGTGCTGCTGCTCTCTTGTTCGAGTTTTGAGTTGGCTTCGCGCAGCTTCTGAATCCTACACTGAATTAAGAGCCTTTGAGCAGTATTAAACTAGCCGAACGGAACGTAGCACGTGCGGTTATTCTACATTATATATTATTCCATACAGACTAACTGCATTGCGCCTTTTTTCTACAATGTGTCGAATTATTATCTCAGCCAAGACGTTTACAAGAGAACGTGGTTACACAAAAACATTTACGTTCCCCTTTCTTGCCGCTTGGGTGCACAAATTTCCCTTAGTAAGAAAACTATGTGACACCTCGCAGTCCAGCTCAAATATATTCTGAACCATATATATGGTGTCAGATGTTTAGGCTACCCCTAAAGGGAAATAAGGAATTTGTCTTATGGGTGTAGTTCAAAAAAATTGCCCCTTCTATGTAATGGGCTTAACAATAACTCCTCACTTAGTTCAAAATGTTCGATTGGGGAAGGGGTAGGTGGGAAGCTTCCCAGAATCATATACTGATCTGAGGCACTAAAAAATACATGAAACACACACACTTACAATAGTTCTCATAAACTTCCGGCTAGACACCCTTTAAGGTCGCGATAAGGTAATATATCACGACATTTAATTAGGGGGAGGGGGACGGCTATTTTTCTAGCCTCCCTTTCCCCACCGCTATTAACCCCGGGGCCCGCCGCATCAGTGGATTTAAAACTACGATAACCGCCCGTAATTGTGAGCCCGCGATCTCGATGTTCTTACGAAAACATAGGAGACTGTGAACAGTCTACAATCGGTGACAAAATTGGTTGACATACTTCGCCCTAAAGGAGTTTTCTGACGTTTTACTGACTTCAAAAGGAGAAAATCAAGCTTTTCCTCCCCTGTTTCCTCCATGCAATTTTGTGCCGCTGTTCGAGCTACCAATATAGAAAACAATAAACACCCCAACTTTGAATGAGGATTGTCGCCGATTGTAGGTACTGATGAACAAAAGGTTTTTGGTTAACAAATTTAGTACAACTTTTGGCTTTGTATGCATAAATAGATGCAGGATGCAGGAACCAACAACCGTGTTACCTTTAGCCAAAGAAAACAGCCGATATTTGGCGACGGCACCGGTGGTTTCTACACCAAGTGACGTCTAAGAAACGAGCGCAGAAATTCCATACTGATGACCTGTCACAACCCAGATCTGGGTACTGCTTCTGATTGGATGAAGCAAATTTTCAACCAATCAGAAGCTGTACACAAAAGTGGGTACTGTGCGTCATCGGTATGGAATTTCTGCGCTCGTTTCTCAGGCGTCATTTCACGAGGAAACCACCGGTGGCGTAGCGAAATGTGGGCTGTTTTCTCAGGCTGCAATTCGCCACTTGCACATCTCCCGTAATGCACCTTATTTGCCGCCCAAAATTTTTCATAACCTTTGTTTTTCATTTCTCCTGTGTATTACAGCCGACCCAAGAGAAATGGAAAACAATATGCTTAATGCAAAACTTTGGGGGACAAATAAGGTGCATTATGGGAGATGTGCAAGTGGCCAATATCTTTCAAGGATGCACTGAAGTGAATTAACCAATGGGCTCACTGACCTTGCGTAAATCATTCACCATCTGACTTCCAATATCGAGATGTAGATCTATGGTGACGAAAATGGCCTCCGGATTCAAAATTGATTGTATAGCTTCACTAAATGACTCCACGCGAGAATATCTTCCAGGTTTTGCAATGTATTTTTAGTTCTTTAACGTACTTCTTTGGACTGCCTGCTTTAAATCCTTATCCGGGCTATCATAGTCGTAAATAACCACGTGTAAATGTTCATCTTTTGTTTCCCGAATGATTTTTTCAACGTTCTTGATAAAATGGTGGACCCATCGACCCAGGTTATTGGCCGTGCGATTCAGATAGACATCCACTGTCCTGTTCCACTGCAGTCCCATGGGGTAACACAAATACCCATTTTTGTCGTATGGCTGAAACACATATTCTTCGAGGTTAAAGTTCTTTTCGTCCATCAGATCTTTAACAACAAGTTGAAGAAAGTATCTGCCTCCTTTCTAAGGATCATGTTTCATCTCTACGCCCGTAATAGACTCGAGACTGTATTTTCTGCATCAAAAATACCATACAGAAGAAAATAAATAATCATTATTTGTTTTAATGACATCAGAGTCTTATCTATAAGACGGTTTGAGCGCTCGTGCGCGTCAGCTTTGCTCTCATCAAGCTAGCACTTGCTGGCTAGCGCACGAATACTAAGCTTTTGAACTAAAGAATAAAATAAAATTCATCGTAAAATCTCTGCCTTAAAACTGATTTATTCAACTAATTTTCTCAGTATTATCTATTGTTTGACCTGGAAATTTACTCAGAGTTCACCACGGAGAATACAGCTACTTAAAAATTTGTTCGCAGTTTCTGTTAAAAAAGGCTCGTGTTTATACAAGATCAGAGAAAAGGATGATATAGTTGGCCTGTAAGCCACTGGAAACACTTGTTTAAATTCTTTGTTTCTAGAATTGAGGGTCTCCAATCGGGTCCTTCAATCCTGTGAATACGACCCAAAATTTCGTGTAATCCCGTAATCCCGGGTGTTATTTTGGCATCCCACACCTCCCAAGCATACTTTCAATCCCGAGACTCGCCCTCGATTTTGCTTTCAAATCCCAAATCCCAAATCCCGAATCCCGAGCTTCAAATAAGGGAAATCCCGGGACCCGAAAAACCTATTGAGGACGCTGAGAATTCACTACTTTAGAAACGAAAAGGAAATTGGTTAGGTATCCAATGGAACGGGCCTTAGTCGATCACAGGCAAACCACTTTTTCTTAGGTATGTGGCTGGGGTTCCCATACCATTAGCACGGTGAACACGTGATCAATTTTCGTAGCACGAGTTGAAAGAGCATATTAAAATTAGGTAACCTGTAAATTTTCAGCTATATGTCTCAAAAGTAGCGATAACAACGGCCGCCGAAAATTAGGATTCGTATGAGAAAAGCAACTCTGCGTTTGAGTGGTTTTCCATACAAATCCTTGTAAATTCTAACTTTTTAAACTGTCGTTAAATCTCTCCCTTACCGATTTAAAAGCTCAAATTGTCTGTTATGAATTAAAAGAAGATTTAAACCCCGAAATGCTTAAGGAGATATTTCATGACAGTTAAAAAATTTCGAAATTTACAAGGATTTGTATGGAAAACTATGCATACGCGACTGTGTGGCAAAAGTTGTTTTTCTCATACAAGTGCTTTTAACCTTTGGCGGCCGTTCAGGTTTCCTAATTTTAATATGTTTTTTTCAGCTTGTGTTAACAAAATTTTTCAAAAGTGATCTGTTTTCGTTTTTAGCGAAAGTTGATCTCGTGATCACTGTCATGCAAGTGGCGTACTCTCCATGTTAGAAGAACAATCAACTTACCCTGGGCAACTTTCCTCAAAGGCTACCACATGAGCTTCTCCATCACTCAAAGGCTCTTCAGCCAAAATGGGGGCGGCCCGCTTGGGAGTCAGCCCTTCTACTGTGTGTTTGGAAAGGTGAAGGTTTAGTGCACATGTCTGTAGACGCTGTGATATCGGCCGAAGTTCTCTTTTTTCGCGGGATCAAGAAGATAACTGGGTCCATATTCGCAGAAATTTAACGCCTTGCTTACGTACACACTTTCAAACGTTGGAAGTGTTTCTGGCTTCATGAACCTGTTACTGCTGTTTAGCGTTGCCAGTGTACAAGCAAGCACATCTGAGCTTTATCACTGTCGTTTTTATATGGTGAGAAAAACTCTCGTTGTATAAGTTCAAAGCCAGTTCTATCCGGTCTTTTCCAAGCAAGTTGGATTAAACTTTGTCCTTCACTTTGCCCCCCACGAGAATATATTATCTCAACGTAGTTTATGTCCTGAAAACAATTTAACTCGGTTAGTGGGAAGTTTGTGATCCACTGTTCCAAAACCCATTGCAGTTGTATTTATAGGTTTGGTGTATTCAATTTTCCGTCCGTTTTTCCAGTTATGGCTTGAACTTAACCAAACCTCGGCAAAATACATTCGACGTAACGGTTAAAAGATACTCGCCAGTACATTCGGCTGAGGAAAGCCCAGCAACTGCAGACCATCAACCTCGCTGGCTGACAAGGAGATGTTAACATTCTTCACCAAGCTTTTTTTATCAGGTGCCTTGAGAAAGATTGGAAAGTTCCAAAGTTGTTCAAGACTTTTCAGGCAGTTTTTTCCCACGTATATGTTGCTTCAAACCCTTGGACGGAATATATTCAGGCCTGATTTTATCCTCTGAAGTAGTAAAGTTGGTTTCTGTAAATTCAAATCCTTACTTCCAGTTTCGAAGAGATGATCGATTGAGTTGCCATTAAGAATTAAGAAAACAACATTAAAACTTACAACTGAAACACTGAAAACTAATAGCAACAGCCTCAAAGTTGTTATCTTCGCCTTTCTAGCAACGCAGGCAATCTGTATCATTTTGTTGTTGTGGCAATGGCAAGCGGTGTTAAAATAAATATGCGTATTTGTCTTGAGCATTGTTATAAACGATCAGGCTTTCAAGCAGTATTCCCAGATGGCGATTGTGTAATTGTGTTGCTTTCGTTTTGTTTTATGATTTTTCTTCTGAATGTCATTTGCATAAGTTGAAGGCATTAATAATTTAAAAATATAAAATGTGATGCTTTTTTAAACAGTGATGTTCAAAGTTCAGGATGGAACTAGTAGCTTAATCTACTTTGGGCAACAATAAAACTGACTAAAAATCTAAGGGAATCTAAAAGGGAAGATTAGTTACAGCCAAAATGCGTGTCACACTAAATATGGCCGGCCTAGCCCTGTAGCTACTAATTCTTGCTTAAAAAGGCAACAATCATTTTAAATACAGAAATGCCAATGAAATGTTTAACATTTCTTGAACTTTATAAATACCCAGTCAGCTCTCTGTATTTTAACGGAACCAAACTCAGTTGTCAGTGTTGTTTCCACTTTCACACCAGTAGCGTAGCTCCACATTCAGACTGCACATTGCTTACAAATACACCACGCCTGGAAGAAAAACAACAACAACAACTTAGGCCTACAAATTTTCGCGCTTTTTAATCAAAAAAACAAAATCCGCATCTAATACTCAAGAAACGCGGCTTCGGAGTTTTCGCAAAAATGAGTAAAATTACGGTAATTCTTACAACTTTCAGCGTGCCTTTCAGTTAAAAGAATTGATATCTCGTGTCTATTATTTTTTTTTTCATAAATAAACTCCTCGATTATAATATTGGTACATGCGGGTAATAGTATAGTAAACCACTGCCGCCTCTTTTTCCGTAGCCTGAACGGAAAACAGCTGACATTTCCTGACGCAAAAATGTCGGCTGCTTTAATCTCTCAGGTTACATCTCTTTGAGGTCCCTTCCACACGTATCCGGATATTTTTGAGAACGGAGATCTTTTTCTCCGTTTTCAAAAAGATGCTCATCCACACGTAGCGTATTCAAATCGTTTTCGCCCGCCTACACGAAAACGCAAAAACGATGGAAATACGATAGCATACCTTATTGAGCATGCGTCTAGCACAGCATCACGCCAGCCATATTGGTTTACCATACCAGTAAAACGGCAGCTGCCAAGTTGGTGTTCTAAACCAATCCTCTGGTAGTTGAATCTTTTTCTAAAAACGATCATTTGTTCCAATAAATTTGCATAGCAGCTGACCACGTGACTGAAAACTTAACTGTATTGGTAATCATACGGAACACAAGTTCAATTTGGAATTCATTTGCACGAGTGTAAATCAAGATACCATTAAAAAAAAAGCGACTCAACCATCTTTTCAAGATACCATTGTTAACGTTTCAAGAATAAGTTGTAAAAATGAGTCAGAAAAGATTAAATTCTTACCAGTTAACAATGGGCCCCGATTAAGGGCCTTTATTGTTGCAATGAATGATGATTATGTGTTTTATACAGGGCTAACATCTGCTGAGGCAAATGGCTATATACATATACGTCTCCAGAGACCATTTCAAACACACGCGAACTAGCCTCTAATCGAGGCTTATGTAAATCAGTACAGCTTATGGAAAAAGAAAACTGATACAACTGGTGATTCCTTGATTCTAACTCTAGTTCCATTTCATTAGTTGGAATGAGTGGTCTTTCAACTCTTTCACTGCCAGAGTGTTTGATGGAGTTTTGTAAGGTGACTCTAACTTTTGAGTATCGGTAACCTATGATGTGACCATTCAAATGAAAGCTCTCTGCCTGTACTTACACATGGTGTTATTTGTTTGTCAAACTTTTAGAAAATAAAATTTGGAAATTCGGTCGAAATTTGCCTTTGGCCACATTTGGCAGCGAAAGTGGCAACATCTTCATTTAACAGATAATTCATCACAAAGTTTGCATGTTTTTTTAAAAAAACTCATACCACCCTAAGCTCTTAAAATAACAGTCACTCGCCATGATACATATAATTGTTTTAGCGACAAATTTAGAAACAAACAAGAAATGTCAAAGAAAGGAAACACTACAAATAGATAACAAAACAAAAGACAGCAATATAGAGTAAATAATAAACTGAAATAAATACAAGAGAACATGATTGTAGTGCCAACAGAGTTCCATGGACCTGAAATTGAATCCTATTCAATAAGCATTGAAGAAATCGACTAATGATCCAAACAGCTATGGGTAGAAGCTTCTGGAAGTAAACAGGCCTAAGCTTGAATTCGACTGAACCTTAGTTACCATGACGGACGCGGAAAAGTTATTGAACCAAAGACAAACACTGTTTAATGAGCTGTTGTATTGGAACGTATCAAAAATGCATTCATTCTTCAGTGGTGAATGCGGAAATTGGTGAAAGGACTACTCCGTTCTTACAAGAAATCACAGGAGTCATTCACCTCATGGTACGCTCTTTTTCTTAAGTTCAGAAAATCGTTTCAGTTTCAGGTCTCTTAACAGACTTAGCATACATATTAGAGTACCAAAAAATAAGATACATTAATTTCAAAACATACCTTAATGCAATGAGCTTTGAAGCGGGAAGACTTTTTCTCTATTCATTCACTGCTTGTAAATCTCTCATAATTAAGAATTGTCTTCCGTTATACCGTTTCGACAGATATCAAGGTGCCTCTACATATACTTAAATAGGAACTGTCTTTTAAAATTTTTCATGCGGGCGGTTATACATTATACATACACAAGAGCCATAATATGGCAGTAACACAGAGATATAGAAAGCATATTTTAAGTGAACCAATATTTCGTATAAGACTTTATACACTGTTAATACAGCCGTTTTAACTGTGATATTCTGCATTGTCTTTATTTGACTGGCGATGCCTACTGCGGGAGTTCTGATTTGCAGTCCATAAAATTTGCAAAGTGGTTACAAAAGAATTATGTTGCAATTCAAATTCGAGTAGTTCTATTTTAATTTTATCTTTCATATTAACGAAAAGAAAAAAAATATATTTAAAACGACGGTATTAGAGCGAAAAGTGGTAATACTCTTTGTCCAACTACTGAAAAATTCGTAAATTGAAGTTGTGACCAAGAGGCTAGCACAAGTAACCCATATCGACCCTCATTTTCATATACCTTGATTTAATACAGAAAAATCCTTATATCACACCGAAAAAAGTTCTCTTCAACGCTCTCTTTCAACAATCTGAGAAGATTAAACTAGCTAATCTACTCAGTGCATTTATTTTTATCTATATTTGAAAAAAAAATTCTTAATCCTTTCCTAGAGCCAATTATTGCTTAAACTTTTCCATTTCAATTTGGTTAAGCAAGTCTGTGAATAAAATTCCCGGGGCCCCGGAATAAAATTAAGAAAACGTCGGTTGTCATTTCAGATGCTACATTTGTTCTTAATGTATTTTTCGATGTGAAATTTGTGATAACTAAGAAAGATTCAATTTTTGCAATAGTAAATGGAATGTAAGTGTTAAATACAACTTCACGTGGAATGTGAGTATGCTTTTTGACTGTGTGATGTGATGCCCTTAAGCTCTCTAATGACATCTGGACAGGATTTGGAACCGTGCTATGACATTGGTACCATAGAAAAGAGTTACGATAAGAAACAAAATACTAGAATACTCTTTTAAGTCATCGATTCCTGATTTCTGGCATTTTTAATGACACAATACACTGATCCACAATCATGGTGTAGTAGTTAAGTCATCATCGTACAATTTGCATTGTGTTATCCGGTTGGCTTGCCTAGTTAAATAGGAAATAATCATGATAACACTCAAAATAAACAACACAAAGAGCAGAATGGTTAAAAAGTTATTTTAAGGAAAACTGCTCTCTTGTGCTTGCTCATTAAATTCACTCCGCATTAATATTGAGTTGCCGGTTCCTATACCGCAATTGTTCGTTAATTGCCATTACGAAATCAAATTTATTTAGTGAAGAGGAACGAATAACATTGATCAACTTTGTTTTGCTCCTATTTTCTCTATTGAAATTAATAAAGTAAAGAAAGGAACTACCTTGCAGTAGGCGTTTCTTAGGAAGACACTTCACCAAAAACAAAACGAGGGTATGTACGTCGGATATATGGGTAAATACGTAGTACCACACATGCATGAAATAATAAACATACCGGTATCATAACTCATTTTACATAATAGAGTAGGAGGATGAAACATCAAATTGATATCATTTTTTGTTATTCAAAACATAATAATGATATTAAAAAATATGAACAATTCGTCGTCGCTAGGATTGTATTTGGAGAAACTAACCACAGTTGTTGACTAACCTGACATTTAATTTTCCCTTAAGTTGTGAACGAATGAGCCACTTACATTGCGGTCATAGCAGGCGTTTTATGTCACAGCGGAAAACTCAAGCAGACACACTGTACTTCTATTTGATAGACAGGTTATAAAAGCGCAGACAGAGGTTATACTGACCAACTTACAAAAAGTTCGTTTTAACCTTTTGTTTTGTGGAACATAAGGAACATTTTTTATATTGGCGTTAAACTCCGGGCACGTCTATCAGACTGTATTTCTAAACGTACTGTTGCGATTGAATAGGTTAAAATTTCCAGTCAGGTTTGCTTCAAATGATGGCTGAAATTGTCGGTGCCAAAAGAATTTTAGTCTTTAATTTGCGGAAAACACGTAACCAAAATTTCTTTAGTTTAGGCGAACTGAAGACTCCACCCGACTCCTTTTTATTGCACAAACTTTGAGCGGAGGCTCGGCACAATGCCCGAGAAGCCAATGCATCAGCCGCGTACGTTGTTATTTTTATCTTCCGCACTATTTGCTCTGCGTCCGTGAAAAAAGGAGGCTGATCGAGGACTTAATCAAGTATAGCCGCACTTCACTGAGCCAAAGTCACTAGTGTGACGCAGAAAGAGCAGAGCCCATAGTCAACATCGGTACAATTCGGACCATTGTTTACAAGGATACAGCGTGGCCGTAGTTAGAGCGCTGAACTTGCCATTTGGAGGCCCCGAGTTCAAGTCCTGCCCTGACCGCTAGCTGGATTTGTTCACGGTAGTCCTGAGTTCTAATCCTTGGCCACCCTTGTAAATAGCCAGCTGGGTTTCCTCCGGCCAGTTGGGATTCTTAACCCTGATAAGTTTGATTTGACTTATTTCTTTCAGGCATTTGCTCGGCCCCACTAGGATTAGTGCTATAAATACCGCCGAGGGTAAATAACGGAATTATTATTATTATTATTATTATTATTATTATTATTATAATAAATGAAAGTGACGTTAATTTAATACACAAGTTACATTGCAGTGACTGCCATACGAAAAAGAAACCTTTACTATGGAGAAATAAGTCTCAGGCTGATTTACATTGTATTTTAGGGATTGTTTGTTTGCAAATTTTCATGCAGATTATTTTTTCTGAGCGATTTAAGTGTCGAGGAGACGTTTTTGTTTAACTAGTTCATTTATTTCTTGTATCCTACCTACTGTTATTATTCACTTATTAATAACAACCCTTTGTTTTATTTTAAACCTGCAGATATCATTAACCCAAAGAGATAAACGCTGAAAAACAAGAAAACAACGTTCTTAAACAAGATTACTATAGCCTTTCTTAAAACATGGCTAGCAAGATGTATATTTATGGTTTTTTAACCGCTGCAAGTATCGTTCTTTTTTTAACAAGTAAGTAAATGTAGTTTTCTTGTACACTATAGGTCTATTACTTCTTAGAAGATATACCCCAAAACAAGCACATACTTTCTGAAGGCCTGATGGATAAAAAAGTAATCGATAATAGATTCTGGATTTTGAGACGCTTAAAGTAATCAAAACAGCTTATCGAGCAAAGCTCAAAGGTTGATAGCTTACCCCGTTTTGTCCACAGATAGTCCAGACACGTCTTTAACCCTGGAACATCTGGTGTGGTCACCTCAGGCATCATCCCCATGAAAAAAATTAAACGTGTCTAAAAAATAGAAGGAAACCAAAAGATGAGTCCGATGTCCTGATGGCACCAATTTTCATAAACCTCTCATTGTTAAGGCATTACAAGACCTGATTTATAGTAATAAAAACATGCCTCTAGTTATAAGCGGGACAACCAGAGCAGTGATTGAGTGACAACAACGCATTCACGTTTATTCCAAAAAGGCGCAGGAAGTCTACTCACGTAGTTTTACGTTAGATATCCCCGTATCTGGAAGACACTGTCACAGAACTTTCGTCATAAAAGCTTTGCTTGAGTACCTACAAAAATAAGTTAGTGTTAATTCTTAAAAAATATAGACGACAAGATAGACTAAAATGGTCTTGGCACTTACCTTTTGTTCGACAGCGCCCTCAAGACATTACATTATCCAATTCGCTGCTTCCTAATTTCCTATTTATTAAAAGCTTTACTTGATTTTTATAGCTGGGAGGACTACTGTAAGAGGCCACGTCCTGTATTGACGTCCACCAATTTTGCTCTATTGTATTCCAACTTAACAGTATTTAAAACAAGACATACAAAAAACAACAATGCGTTGAACTTGGATATTTGCATGAAATACACTCTGCATGTTTAAATTAAGGTTAATAAAAGTTTGGCTTGAGGAAAAAAACAATGACCATACCACTCAAAACCTCAACAAAAAAATAACAAGTAGTTTCAAAATTGACAAACAACGAATCCTAAATAAAAAGATTCTTAGAATTATCGACACTAAAATAAAACATTCTATCCACTTGAAAATTCAATTTCATAATTTCAATTAAAGGTTCCTCAACATCCCAAAGTACTTCGCCCACTGTGTCGCCAAGTATCTCGGCCTCCACCTTTGACAGCATGTCAGCCAGCGCGTCCACCAGTGCCTCAGCGTCCACATCGCCTAGTGTGTCGTTAAGTGTCTGGGCCACCACCTCAACTAGCGAGTCAGCTAGCGTGTCGATCAGTGCCTCGGCCTCCACATCGCCTAGTGTGTCGCCAAGTGTCTCGGCCTCCACCTCAACTACCGAGTCAGCCCGCGTGTCGACCAGTGTCCCGGCGTCAACATCGCCAAGTGTGTCGCCAAGTGTCTCGGCTTCCACCTCACCTAGCGACTCAGCCAGCTTGTCGACCAGTACCTCGGCGTCCACATTGCCCAGTGTGTCGCAAAGTGTCTCGGCCTCCACCTCAACTAGCGAGTCAGCCAGCTTGTCGACCAGTACCTCGGCGTCCACATTGCCTAGTGTGTCACAAAGTGTCTCGGCCTCCACCTCACCTAGCGACTCAGCCAGCTTGTCGACCAGTACCTCGGCGTCCACATTGCCTAGTGTGTCACAAAGTGTCTCGGCCTCCACCTCAACTAGCGAGCCAGCTAGCGTGTCGACCAGTACCTCAGCGTCCACATCGCCTAGTGTGTCGCCAAGTATCTCGGCCTCCACCTCAACTAGCGAGTCAGCCAGCGTGTCGACCAGTGCCTCGGCCTTCACATCGCCTAGTGTGCCACAAAGTGTTTCGGCCTCAACCTCAACTAGCCACTCAGGCAGCGTGTCGACCAGTGGCTCGGCGTCAACATCGCCCGGTGTGTCACCAAGTGTGTCGGCCTCCACCTCAACTAGTGAGTCAGCAAGCGTGTTGACCAGTGCCTCGGCCTTCACATCGCCTAGTGTGTCGCGAAGTGTCTCGGCCTTAACCTCAACTAGCGAGTCAGCCAGCGTGTCGACCAGTGCCTTGGCGTCCACACCGCCCGGTGTGTCACCAAGTGTCTCGGCCTCCACCTCAACTAGCGAGCCAGCCAGCGTGTCGACCAGTGCCTCTGCGTCCACATCGCCTAGTGTCTCGGAAAGTGTCTCGGCCTCAAGCTCAACTAGCGAGTCAGCCAGCGTGTCGACCAATGCGTCGGCCTCCACATCCGCCAGTTTGTCGTCAAGTAGCTCGGCCTCTATCTCTGCTACTGTCTCAGCCAGCGTGTCGACCAGTGTGTCAGCGTCCACATCACCTAGTGTGTCGCCAAGTGTCTCGGCCTCAACCTCAACTAGCGAGTCAGCCAGCGTGTCGACCAGTGCCTCTGCGTCCACATCGCCTAGCGTGTCGCAAAGTGTCTCGGCCTCCACCTCAACTAGCGAGTCAGCCAGCGTGTCGTCCAGTGCCTTGGCGTCCACTTCGCCTAGTATGTCGCCAAGTGTCTCGGCCTCAACCTCAACTAGCGAGTCAGCCAGCGTGTCGACCGGTGCCTCTGCGTCCACATCGCCAAGTGTCTCGGCCTCCACCTCAACTAGCGACTCAGCCAGCCTGTCGTCCAGTGCCTTGGCGTCCACATCAGCTAGTGTGTCGCAAAGTTTCTCGGCCTCCACCTCAACTAGCGACTCAGCCAGCGTGTCGACCAGTGCCCCGACGTCTACATCACCCAGTGTGTCGCCAGTTGTCTCGGCCTCCACCTCAACTAGCGCGTCAGCAAGCGTTTCGACCAGTGCCTCAGCGTCCACATCGCCCACTGTGTCGCCAAGTGTCTCGGTCTCCACCTCAACTAGCGAGCCAGCCAGCGTGTCGACCAGTGCCTCGGCGTCTACTTCCCCTAGCGTGTCGCAAAGTGTCTCGGCCTCAACCTCCACTAGCAAGTCAGCCAGCGTTTCGACCAGTGTCTCAGCGTCCACATCGCCCAGTGTGTCGCCAAGTGTCTCAGCCTCCACCTCAACTAGCGAGTCAGCCAGCGTGTCGACCAGTGCCTCGGCGTCTACATCGCCTAGTGTGTCGGAAAGTGTCTCGGCCTCAACCTCAACTAGCGAGTCAGTCAGCGTGTCGACCAGTGCGTCGGCCTCCACATCCGCCAGTTTGTCGTTAAGTAGCTCGGCCTCTATCTCTGCTACTGTCTCAGCCAGCGTGTCGACCAGTGTGTCAGCGTCCACATCAGCTAGTGTGTCGCCAAGTGTCTCGGCCTCAACCTCAACTAGCGAGTCAGCCAGCGTGTCGACCAGTGCCTCTACGTCCACATCGCCTAGTTTGTCGCCAAGTGTCTCGGCCTCCACCTCAACTAGCGACTCAGCCAGCGTGTCGTCCAGTGCCTTGGCGTCCACTTTGCCTAGTGTGTCGCCAAGTGTCTCGGCCTCCACCTCAACTAGCGAGTCAGCCAGCGTTTCGACCAGTACATCAGCGTCCACATCGCCCAGTGTGTCGCCAAGGGTCTCGGCCTCCACCTCAACTAGCGAGTCAGCCAGCGTGTCGACCAGTGCCTCGGCGTCTACATCGCCTAGTGTGTCGGAAAGTGTCTCGGCCTCAACCTCAACTAGCGAGTCAGTCAGCGTGTCGACCAGTGCGTCGGCTTCCACATCCGCCAGTTTGTCGTCAAGTAGCTCGGCCTCTATCTCTGCTACTGTCTCAGCCAGCGTGTCGACCAGTGTGTCAGCGTCCACATCGCCTAGTGTGTCACCAAGTGTCTCGGCCTCAACCTCAACTAGCGAGTCAGCCAGCGAGTCGACCAATGCGTCGGCCTCCACATCCGCCAGTTTGTCGTCAAGTAGCTCGGCCTCTATCTCTGCTACTGTCTCAGCCAGCGTGTCGACCAGTGTGTCAGCGTCCACATCGCCTAGTGTGTCGCCAAGTGTCTCGGCCTCAACCTCAACTAGCGAGTCAGCCAGCGTGTCGACCAGTGCCACTGCGTCCACATCGCCTAGTGTGTCACCAAGTGTCTCGGCCTCAACCTCAACTAGCGAGTCATTCAGCGTGTCGACCAGTGCCTCAGAGTCCGCATCGCCCAGTGTGTCCCCAAGTGGCTCGGCCTCCGCCTCTTCTAGCCTGTCTGCCAGCGTGTCTGCCAATGTGTCGACTAGTGTCTTGGTCTCCTTATCATCCACTGTAGCGACCAGTGCCTCGGCGTCTATATCACGCAGTACTCTGCCAAGTGTCTCGGCGAGTGTATCGACCAGTGTTTTGGCCTCTGTTTCGATTAGTGAGTTTTGTTATTTTTTGAAAAAAATGTTTTGTTGTTTTTGCCTGTTTTGACGTATTTTTTGTTCATTTTCAGATATTAATGACTGTGCAAATGTCAGCTGTTCTAGCCAAGGAACATGTAGAGATTTACAGGGCGGCTTTCGGTGTGAATGTTTTCCCGATTACTATGGGGAACTGTGTGAGAACGGTGAGGGTGTTTTTATTTAACATATTGGAATCCGTATTTTTGAGCCATTACGAGAAAAGCTAATTGGCTCGAATTATCGGAATATGAAAAATACCCATTCGAGAAAGCAATATTCATTTTTAGTCTAAAATTTGTTTTGTTGCTGTAATTTTGTTTTAAATAGGAAATGGTGTCATTTAACTGTGCCAAAAGGTGTCTAGTGAGAGTGAGACAATCAACTTGACTATCTAAACATTTGATTTTCGGTATTCGTATCTTTCATTTAATGGAGTATGACACATTGTATTTCAAAGCGGAGTTCTCGGAGAGGAAGACATTTCTTGGGCGGGCTGTTCAAAGAGAGTCAAGATAACCTGGGGTTTGTGCGAAATTTGATTTCAATTTTGAAAGTTTAACCATCAGTTTAATTCTTTTTTCTTCAATTTGATGATGCATGCTCTAAAAAGAATGAGCAAATTATCCGTGGAATTGCTTTTGAATAGCAGAAGAATAAACCCAGATTAAAATTTAATCCTGGGTTAGTGTGAATGTCAGCCTTTGAACAAATGGGCCCAGGCGTTTCGGGGAAGTAGAAGGGTCTCTAAACGGGTTTGCTAATACACATACACACATACAGCTATTTCGAGAAAGGTTGTCGGAATAAGTGCACGCGACAATCCCTAAAGGTGTTGTGGGTTGTTTTGAGTTCTTTGTTCTTCAAAGAAATTTGAAAGAATGGCACGAGAGGCCATGGACGTGTGTTTGCGGATCCTAAAGGAAAGCAACAATAGAAGATTCAGCAGCTACAGTGTCAGGAACAGCGTATTGATCATATCCCATATTACCTTTCGGGATTGTCGCGTGCATATTTTTTCCGACAACCTTTCTCGAAATAGCTACACACATACACATATGTGTGCGGGCCTATATGCCGAATTTTGTATTATAAGAGGAATATCAGTTCTATTTGTGTAAAAAATCCTCAAGCACCTAACATTCTGTGATATTTTGATTGTTAGTATGGAAGAATGAGACATTGTCTGGTTGCGGCTTCTTCTTAGAACACAGAATGAAACTTATTACCGAGCCGGCCTTCACAAATAGAGTGAAAGGAGTTATTTTTTCATTAAATTCGTAACCTTCACTCGTGACCAATTTAATTTTACAGAATTTCCTCAGTAGTTTTTTGACTGTTCTGAGTTCACCGGCTTTCGAAAGCATTTTTCATATTATTATTATTGTCAAAATAGTGTAGCCATATTGGCTATTAACAACGATCCGCAAAACCAATGTAAAAGCTATAAATATAATTCGACTTATGAATTTATATAATTATTGTATAAACACCAATTAAATACCATTTGAGCTTTCGCGCGAAAACATGATATCTTCACATGTGAAAATACATGTTATCTTCTCACGTGAAATATCACCGTTGCTATGGCTACATAATAAATCGGGCCTTTCACAGCAAAAAACTATTGAAGTTGAAATGGTTTGGTAGTTCATTGGATTTTATATAATAAATAGAACATTACATGGCCGCTTGGAGAGAGCTTCTCGTGTTGAAAAAATATTTTACTCGTTCGCTGCGCTCACTCGCGAAATATTTTTCAACACTCGAAGAGAAATTTTGGATCTCCGCGCGACCACGTAATATTTTCTATTTATACGTTTTATTCCTCTCGATTTATAGGGAAAATGATAAGAGTTGATATCTTACTGTATTTCTTATTTCAGTAATTACTCAATGTCTTCCCGCAAATCCATGTGAGAACAACGGAACCTGTAGCCTTGTGGATAATACCTTCTCATGCAGCTGCTCACCAGACTATGAAGGAATCATCTGCCAAACAAGTAAATATTTTAATATCTTATCTTTCACTTTCAGAATCTTACCTTAAATTACTGATATAGGAAATTTCGATTAAAGATAGTGAGTAGAGGGGCGTAGGTAAAAACTTTCCACAGTTTTCAAAATCAACCATAACCCGTCTCCAAAGTCCTTTTCATGAGGGTGACTAGTTTACATTTCCCCTCTTTTCAGGCACCATGAACGGCTTGCGCGTGCGAAAAAATAGAGAAAACACCGCATTTTGTGTGAAAAACTGAAATGAAAGAGGACAAAGGGAAGTTATATAGGATATTAAATTACGCCTTTTTCCAGCTATCCCTTATTTAGCTTCTTCTTTATTTTTTTTTGTACGCACGTGCTTACTGCACTGGGCGCACTGGTAGCTACGTCCTTGTAGTAGCGAGCCTTTTTTTGGAAAAAAAAGGCAAAGCTTTTGGGGTTTAAGGAGGGGCATTTATATTTGCTGTTATAGTTACGAGGGCTGTACGTTAAACGAAGAAAATATAAAATGAAAACCTCGTGCGCAACAATTAAACTGGATAACTATTCAACTCTCGTAAACGACAGATTTAGAAGAGGAAGGTCGAAAACCCAATTTTGCCAGATGAATGTAACAAAAAAAACCATTAGTGTAAGTATAAGCACAAATTTCCGTGTTATGTGAGAAATAAGCACTATACCAATAATGAGACATTGCAATGGAAGTCAGGTTATTTAAAGAAAAAAAGCAAGAAAAGTAAAAACGATCCTGCTTTGGCTGTTTGATCTGATCCATTACTATCAGGGATCAATCTTAGCAGCTGGGCACAGAACCTTATATAAAAACAGTAACAGAATATAATATACAACACCTTATATATTCCACTGCACTAAAATTACCCTATTTTAGTTGCTGTGTCACTAAATAACGCAATTAAATTAAAATAGCTCATTACTAAAAGTCCTTCTTACGAACGCCTTTCTTTAACACTTAAAAATTATGTAAAAAGTTTTCGTTGTCTTTTGTGTATGAGTTATAGAAAGCGTTCCTAAGATAATTACCGAACACGTAAGAAAGCTTACAGAAGGCTTTTGTAAGATACTTACCTCTTGTGTAAGAAGGCTTACACAAGTCTTCTGTAAGGACTCTTTATACAAGGCTTGTGTAAGTATTTATCACAAGGCTTGTATAAAGAGTCCTTACAGAAGACTTAAAGCTGCTTACACAAGGCTTGTGTAAAACACTTACACAAGCCTTGTATAAAAGTCCTTACACAAGGCTTGTGTAAGAGTCCTTACAGAGGGCTTGTGTAAGGTTGCTTACACAAGGCTTGTGTAAGATACTTACAGAAGGCTTGTGTAAGGTTGCTTACACAAGGCATGTGTAAGGTTGCTTACACAAGGCTTGTGTAAGATACTTACAGAAGGCTTGCGTAAGGTTGCTTACACAAGCCTTGTGTAAGATACCTATAGAAGGCTTGTGTAAGGTTGCTTACACAAGGCTTGCGTAAGGTTGCTTACACAAGGCTTGTGTAAGATACTTATAGAAGGCTTGTGTAAGATGCTTACAAAACGCATAAGAAGGCTTACACAAGGCTTGTGTAAGATACTTACAGAACGCTAAGAAGGCTTACACAAGGCTTGTGTAAGGTACTTACAGAACGCTAAGAAGGCTTACACAAGGCTTGTGTAAGATGCTTACAGAACGCGAAGAAGGCTTACACAAGGCTTGTGTAAGATACTTACAGAACGCGAAGAAGGCTTACACAAGGCTTGTGTAAGATACTTACAGAACGCGTAAGAAGGCTTACAAAAGGATTGTGTAAGATACTTACAGAACGCGAAGAAGGCTTACACAAGGCTTGTGTAACATACTTACCGAACGCGTAAGAAAGCTTACACAAGGCTTACAGAAGGCGTTCGTAAGAAGTACTTTTAGTAATGAGCTATTTTAATTTAGTTGCGTTATTTAGTGACACAGCAACTAAAATAGGGTAATTTTGATGCAGTGGAATATATAAGGTCTGGTATATTATATTCTGTTACTGTTTTTATATAAGGTTCTGTGCCCAGCTGCTAAGATTGATCCGCTATCAGTGCTGCAGAGCTGAGAACAAGCGCGGATTCTGGTGATTTTGCACAGTGATCCCGACACTCCACCATTGTAACACTTTTATCCTGTGACTGATTTTGATTTAAACCTTTCATCTAAATATCATGTAAAATTTAATTGACCAGTGCAGAAGCAACCGGAATTGTTGGGTTTCGTTTGATCGTTTTGTCCTTGCATGGATGGTACACTGATTTTTCATACATAAAAGAAAACACCCATTGGAATGGTTGTACGTTTTTTATAAGTCATTCTTTTCATCTGTTAAAGGCGGGGCGAGTAGAAAATGGACATGGACATATCAAAACATCTGATTATCGCATACAATAATAAGTAATCCTGTTTTGTTTTGCATTTTCTTTTAGAGAAATCCGAGAAATCGTCGAGGATCATTATTGTGATAATAACTGTCCGAAACAGGAAATTTATCGACGATTACAGGAACCTTCGGTCACCAAAGACAAGAGTTGTGATTCAAGAATTAACTGCGGAATTAGTTCGTTTCTTTAAAGGACTATATGGTGACTTTTTTGAGGGAATAGTAATTATTAGTCTTTTCGAAGGAAGTGTTGGGGTTAACTTTGAATTATCACTTAAGCCATCATCGAACGTGACCAATACCACTGTTATAGAAGAACTCAAAAACGGCAATGGAACTCAAGCCTTGGGTTTTCTAGAGTTGGGCGAAATATCCGCAGTAGAACAAATCCAGCCGACTACACAAATGACGGTAATGACATCACCCGCTCCATCAGGTATATGTTTAGTATAAGAGTCCTTTGTGTAATATACTTACAGAAGACTTGTGTAAGACTACTTACACCAGGCTTCAGTGTAAGATACTTACAGAAGGCTTGTGTAAGACTACTTACACAAGGCTTGTGTAAGATACTTACACAAGGCTTGTGTAAGAGTCCTTACACAAGGCTTGTGCAAGATACTTACAGAAGGCTTGTGTAAGAGTCCTTACACCAGGCTTGTGTAAGATACTTATAACAGAAGGCTTGTGTAAGATACTTATAACAGAAGGCTTGTGTAAGACTACTTACACCAGGCTTGTGCAAGATACTTACAGAAGGCTTGTGTAAGAGTCCTTACACCAGGCTTGTGTAAGATACTTATAACAGAAGGCTTGTGTAAGACTACTTACACCAGGCTTGTGTAAGATACTTACAGAAGGCTTGTGTAAGAGTCCTTACACAAGGCTTGTGAAAGATACTAACAGAAGGCTTGTGTAAGACTCCTTACACAAGGCTTGTGTAAGATAATATAATTACAGAAGGCTTGTGTAAGAGTCCTTACAGAGAGCTTGTGTAAGAGTCTTAACGGCCGAAAAGTGGGCGGCCCGCTTGGCAGTCACTCCTTCTACTTCTTTATTTGGAAAGGTGAAGATTTTGTGCGCATGTCTGTAGACGCCGCGATATCGGCCGAAGTTCGCTACTTTCGCGGGATCAAGAAGATAACTGGGAGTATATTCGCAGAAATTTAACGCCTTGTTCACGTACACACTTTGCAACATTGGAAGTGTTTCTGTTTTACTACTGTTTAGCGCTGCCAGAGTACAAGCAAGCACATGCAATGTGGCAAGTCGTTGCCGTAAATTTTCATTTGGGCTTTATCACTGTAGTTTTTATACGGTAAGGAAAAACTCTCTTTGTATATGTTCAAAGCCAGTTCTATCTGTTTTTTTCCAACAAGTTGGATTAAACTTGGTCCTTCACTTTGCCCACAACGAGAATATATTACCTCAACGTGTATCTATGTCCTGAAAACAATTTAACGCCAGATACTTGCCAGTTACATTCGGTTGAAGGAAGCCCAGCAACCGCAGACCATCCAACTCGCTGGCTGACAAGGAGATGTAAACATTCTTTACCAAGCTTCTTTTATCCGCTGCCTTGGGAAACATTGGAAAGTTGGAAAGTTGTTCAAGACTTATCAGGCACACTGAAAACTAATAGCAACCGCCTGAAAGTTGTTATCTTTGCCTTTCTAGCAAAACGGACAATCTGTCTCATTTTGTTGTTGTGGCAACGGCAAGCAGTGTTAAAATAAATATGCGTATTTGTCTTGAGCATTGTTATAAACGATCAGGCTTTCAACGCAGCATTCCCAGATGGCGATTGTGTAATTGTGTTGCTTTCGTTTTGTTTTATGATTTGTCTTCTGAATGTCATTTGCATAAGTTGAAGGCATTAATAATTTAAAAATACAAAATGTGATGCTTTTTTTTAACAGTGATGTATAAAGTTCAGTACGGAACTAGTAGCTTAATCTACTTTGGGCAGTAATAAAACTGACTAAAAATCCAGGGGAATCTAAAAGGAAACATTAGCTACAGCAGTTAGTAGTTAGTAGTTACTAATTCTTGCTTAAAAAAGCAACAATTATTTTAAATACAAAAATGCCAATGAAATGTTTAACATTTCTTGAACTTTATAAATACCTAGTCAGCTGTCTGTATTTTAACGGAACCAAACTCAGTTGTCGTTGTTTCCACTTTGACGTTATTAGCGTAGCTTCACATTCAGCCTGCACATTGCTTACAAATACACCACACCTGGTGAAAGAAACAACAACACCGACAACAACTTACACTTACAAAATTTCGCGCCTTTTTATCGAAAAAATAAAATGCATCTAATACTCGAGAAACACGGCTTCAGAGTTTTCGCTAAATTAATCATTCAAAAATTAGTAAAATTAAGGTAATTTCTACAACTTCCAGCATGCCATTAAGGTGTTTCGATATGCCTGTAGTTTTTCAGAGGCCATGCCGATATTTTTTTATCTCTATATAAGTGATTTTACCCTGTCTGATCGCTATAATATTTTCATCAATGATTGACCATAGTTTGAAATTTGTCCAAATGTAGTTTTCAGTTGTAGTTTTAAGTAAAATCGATATTACTATGACAACAATGAACAAAAAGCTTTGTAAGTGATCAAGGCCTAATTTTGCGCGATCTAGACCAGCTACTGAAAAATCCAATACTAGGAACTGAAAGTTTGGGGTTTCGCAAATAAACTCAGTAAGAAGTAAAAAATTCAGCACGTTTGAATTCGACTAAAACAAAAATATATTTCGAACCTTAAATTTTCAATAGCCGTAATAGATTAATTAACAAAGACGTTGTAAATGACTCAAATTACTCTTGTAAAGTAGCATCACAGTGCTGCTTAATATCATATTTCAATGCTAGGAAATTTTGGTGTATTTTCGTACTTGCGATCTTAAAAACTAACCCTTTAACTCACCGCCTGTCCAAGTGCAACTTCATTCAAAACTTTGACTTTTCGCGCTTTGTTTTAATCTCTGAAACGACTGGAACGAATTTTTTAAAATCTCTTCCCATAATCTTCATAATGTACATAATAACGTCTGAAAATTTCGTTAAGATTGATTCACTGCAACACCTTGAAATTTCAAGACAAACCTATCCTACGAACCGGTCAAAAATTTGCTCTACAACTTTCACTGCTTTGACGTTATGCTAATTTTTCCAAATTAATGCGGACAATACATATATCCATGACTGGTACATTTCAGTGTGAGTATTGTCAATGTTTTACATTCAAAAGATGCGATAAATTCAAACTAAAATGTACTAGTCATGGAGGTATGTACTGATTTTGATCAGGGCTCGAGTTACAAAAAAAGGATCTCGGGAGCAAAGCTACCCCAAAATTCATTAGACTCCTGAGAAAACGTAAAAAAGTAATTGGTAATTATTTCAATCTACTCAACTTTATTTCAAAAGCCAACGATGAGTGTAACTGCGCAATGTTTGCTTACTGAATGCGCACTTTGAGTCAATAAATGGAGGCATCCACTACACCGAAAAGTTACATGGATTTCTTGCTCGTATTACTAAAAATATCAGATGATATATCCGAACATGGGCCATGGTTTACTGCGCAGAAAGTGTGTGAAGGTCAATTGGAATGTCCTATTCAATGTGCTATATATATGTCATTGTTCTTCTTATTCTGATTCAGAGCCAAGATTGTTACCACATTCCCGCTTTAGTGTGGTAATAATGGTAAATCCAAGGAGTTGATCCCCCCTTGATGGCGCCGTCGATGATGTTCCAGTCCTCTCCGCCCCATGTTTTCATGTCGAGAAATTCCTTTGAAAATCCCCGGACGTTAGGTCTGTATATACATTGCTATTGTTCCATAGCTATAGTGATACCAGGCACCTTAAAGCGAAGCGCTGCTTCCACGGCATTGTCAAAAAACGATTTGGGGAGCATAAACCGTCTTTCCTTTCACACAGTGCTGGAGAGTAAAGGACAATAGGGCCATTTATACGAGGAAAAATAAGACGCGTCTTACATAAGACGCGTCTTAAATAAGACGCGAACTGTACCATTTATACGAGCATGTCTTATCTAATAAGACGCGTCTTAGCTAAGCCGCGTCTTATTTTAGACGAAATGTGCCGTTTATACGGAAAGTTCGCGTCTTATTTAAGACGCGTCTTATTTTTCCTCGTATAAATGGCCCTAATATGTCAGTCACTTTTGCAAAATTTCAGGCTTGAAATAAATGGAATCCTGAGGCGGATCCAGGATTTTTCTTCGGAGGGGGTACACCACTAAGGAACTACCATTTTAACTATCATTTTTACGGAGTTTAACGTAAATTCTTCAACCTCGTCTCTTGTTTTACTTCAACACCAATAAACCACAAAGTTTTATATTTCTGTAGAATACCAGTTGCATTAGAAAGCTGCAGGTTATCTCGGGGGGGGGGGGGGGGGGCGCACCTCTTGCACCCTCCCCCTAGTTCCGGATGACGGGGGGCTCTCTCTCTTACCAGAAAACCTACCAAACGTGTGAATCGTTGGGTCGCTGACTAACCCCGAACAACCCCAGTCTATGAGTAAAATAGGGAGCTTAAGCAACAACGACGGCGACGCCTACGACAAGGTCGGTTAAAATATGAATTTCAAACTTTATCGCGCTTATTCCAGCTCGTTCAATTCGTGAGATGTTGGCAATTTTTTTTTCTGGAGTTGAATTCTTAACAACTGTAACAAAGTTCAGAAAAAGAAAAAGAAAGTCATTGTCTTGTGTTCAGGTCTTTCGACAAAACGTGAAATTTTGCACTTTCACGTCGTAGTCCTGCAGCGACGGCAAAGAAATGTACAAAAAAGCGTGATGCACGTGCAAAGTTGTTGTTTTGCTAATCTAAACCAATTGTTTTTTTGCCGTTTTATTTACCGTCGTCGTCATCGTTGCTTAAACCCCCTAATGTAACAACTGATCAGGGGCCCGTTTCTCGAAAGGCCCGGTAGCCTTTCGGTCCCGAAAGCAAATTTTAAATTCAAAACCTGTTGAATAGTAGACAAGTTCCTAGCGCACAAACCAGTCAGTTTTGTTTCGTTGGCTGATAGTTTCATTATATCATTTTCAAAATTATTGAAACTTTGACCTTGTAGCAAACGCGGCAAACATAAACAGCTTTTCGGGCCCGAAGTTACCGGGACTTTCCAGAAACGGGTCCCAGGTCCAAGAACATATTCCTTTCACTTCATCTCACCTTGCATACGTCGTTAATAAACTGGCTTCCAATATCAAGGTGTAGATCTACTGTGACAACGATAGCGTTTGGATCCTTTATGGATTCTATAGCTTCACTAAATGAAAGCGTGCGCGAATACTTTCCAGGCTTAATGATATAACGGTAATTCTTTAGGGTAGTTCTTTCAAAAGCCTGCTTTGAATTGATATCGGGGCTGTCAAAGTCGTGTATAACCACGTGTAAATGCTCATCTTTTGATTCCTGGAAAATCTTTTCAACGTTCTTGATGAAATGATGAACCCATCGACCCAGGTTCTTGGCCGTAAGAATCAGGTAGACATCCGCTGTTCTGTTCCACTGCAGGCCCTTAGGATAACACAATAGAATATTCCTCCCATTCGGTTGAAAGACATATTCTGCTACGATATAACTTTTTCCGTCGGTAAGATCTTTAACAACAAGTTCTAGAAAGTATCGTACTCCTTTCCCAGAATCTTCTTTCTTCTTAGCGCGCTCTATGAACTCGAGCTCATATTTTCTGGAAAGCAAAAATGGCGTTTAGAAAGACAAACACTATGTGATGTTTAGCTTTTAAAGGGTAGTAGTATGTGGCGAAAATCCTCCGGAGTTGTTTTTTGCACTTCTTTTCATTCTGCTCCTCATATTCAAAAAAATTATCAGAGAAGAAAAGATAGCCGGAGTTTTATTAGCATAACTGTGGTAATATCTCAGAGACAATTTGCCCCGAAATGCTCATTTTTGGCACTTAGGCCTCTTGGACTTTGTTCTTTCAGAATATTCTGGCAAATCCCATAATTTTAGACATTTAATTTTTATGGCGTCATCACTTTAGTACTCTATGACGGGAGTTGACTGTATTTAACAAAGGGGTTAACCCATCATTTTACTCAAAAATTGGCAATTTTTAAATGCTTTCTTTTTGGACAAAAAAGGTTTACTAAAAGTACTTGGTTTTTGTTTTATAAAGCAAAGAAGTATTTCTGAACTACAAAAATGTTGATGTTGAAAAAATGGATATTTTCCAAAGGGGTTAACCCATGGTTTTGAGCAAAAATTGAGAATTTTGAAATCAATTGTTTTTGGGCAAGAAAAAAGGTTTAGAAAAAGTGTTTGGTTTATTTGTTATACAGAAAAGAATCATTTTTGAACTATAAAATTATCGATTTTTTTATGGTCGAAAAATTGGTATTTTTCAATGGGGTTAACCCATGATTTTGGTAAAAAGTTAGAAAGTTTTAAATTCGTCCTTTTAGGTCAAAAAAGGTCTAAGAAAGAGTATGGTTCACGTTTTACATAAAAAAGTTGGAATTTTAAAAAGTCTTTCTATTAGCGTAAAGTAGGTTTAGAACTGAAAATAATTTGGTGATGATTTTTTATGGATACTAAGTCTTTGTAGACTATAAGAACTTTGATTTTTTATTGGTTATAAAAGTGACCATGAAAAACCCTTATCCAATACATGTAAATTTATATATTGTGTCGTTTTTCATCTTCTCCATGCTATTGTTTTAAATTATGAAGCTTGACAGACGTAAAGTTTGCAGGGTTTCTAATCAATATACGATAATGAAACAGGTTTTGATTAGGGTTGAGGACGTACACATTGAACTTTCGAAACACATCTCATTTTCAACGCCATGTTTCCTCATCTAACACACCGTGTTTAAGAAGGGCTCGTTTAAGGTGAGTAGATAAAATAAGTTATCTGTAAAATTGTAGATAGTGTGAAATTAATGAAATGTATGTTTCAAGTATTCCAATTTTCTACATGGGATAACATGAATGTTGTAAAAGAGAGCTTTTGATGTAATGTGGGAAGTTCTTATGACTTAAAGCTATTCAATTTAAAGTGCAGTATAAGGAAAAAGTCCATGATACGAAAAAGAAGCGACAAATTTGCTGCAATAAAGGCAACACCAGGCATCAAACATCAAAGGGAAGTAAAGAGCGGTACGCTTAAAAGGCCCATAACAATGAGAACAGTTGGGTGCTAATTCTACTTTGAGCCGTTTCTGGGCATCATTTCCGTGCTGTTGTTAAGTGACTAGATTCCTTAAATACTTATAAGTTAAATAACAGAATGACACTTATACATATTTGATTAATAAGAGAAATAATGGCTTTTTCTGGTTTCTCAAGAATGATTTTCTTTACTGTATGTTGAAGTACGATGGTTTACTGATTAAATACAAATTAATCTTCAGTTTTGTGTGAAATTTTAAACGCAACAAATCGCTCATTGTATAAACTATGATTCTGTTCTGTCCATCTACTCATGTGCGGATAAAAACTTTTTTCATTGAAAAATAAAGTATGAACGTAAGTCAGTGCTTAATCAAGTCCATAATTTGTTGTCATATTTGTCATTTCCAATGAACAAACTTTCGTGGGAATATTTTTAAAGAAGTCTTCCCATGACTAAGGTTCGATAAACAAAAGAAAAATGCTCTCTGTTGTTTCTTATGTTGCAGCCGTTTATCTGTTTTTAAATATAAAAAAGAGAACGGATGATCAATGAAACGTTTTAATGGTGATTTAATTGACATTATTCATCGATAGAATCGAAACCCGTGGCACCAATAAGTTAAATTATTAGAAGCGTCTTATAGTATGTGATTATAATCTTGTTATTGTTTCTTAGTTGTTATTGTTTGTTAACGGAAATTGATTAGACTCTTGCTGTGTTCTTCTATTTAATAAAAGAGGCCTACAGTGTAAGATACGGTGGCCGGCTCCACTCTTGATTTAGGGAGCTACTGACGACGACTAATTCACTTCGTAGACTAAAATCTAAGGGTATTCATTATTTGGCAAATAAAATTTTATAGCGCTCATCCTAATAAAGAAAAACTAGCAGAGATGTGCCTGTATCTCTCGTCTGCCACTCGTGGTTCTGTAGCACTTCCATTGAGTTGTGTTTTTTTGTAAAATGCCAATATGCTTACAGTTCTTACAGAGATGAAACGGGAATCCTCACGAAACGAACAAGTTTATTCTAATCCCCTTACTAATAGTAATATTGCCTAACATTACTACATTAACTGCACTGGACCATTGCTGGGTTCTTAGCGGATTTTAAGGACTACGTACTAAACGGGATCGTGTTCCATTCCATTTGCTACGAGGTAAGTTTTGACGATCAAAGGTGGCCATTTAGAGGAACAGTTAGGTATACCCACAAGAAACCCGAACGCAGTATTTGCTAATAAAAGGTATTTACCAAACGAAGTACCAGGGGCGTACCTACCTGTACACACGGTACGCACGTGCGTACCTGAAAAAGTCATGCACAAAAATGATATAAAATGAATAAACAATGTAAAATAAAAAGTTAATTCTAAAAAGAAAGTAAAATATCTAAAGACAAGTATTTTAAGAGCACAGTTTGCCTTAATTCATTCAAAGTATGGAGCCTTATCGTGTGATAGATAATTGACGTGCATCACTTAATGGACTCAAACACCCTACAAAGTCATTCATATGCAGAAAAAACGCTTAGGCTTACAAGGTAACCAAATCTTCAGTCAACGATTTGGGGGGGGGGGGGGGGGTGGTGTTAAAGCGTTTTGGAGAATTGTGCGTTCCTCTGAAAAAATCCTGGCTATGCCCCTGAGTACATAACGGCAGCATATTTGCCTCTCAGTTCGCCTATTATCATAAGGGACTGTGCAATAATTATCAGGAAGGGGGGGGGGGGTTGAAAAACTAGAGTTATCTAGCAAAAACTTAGACAGTACCCCCCTCAAAAACAAAAGAAATTAGTTTTAACCCCCTCTGTTATGTTAAAAATAACGTCGCACTCACTCTCCCACCACCCACCCACCCACCCACGCACAAAAACACACCCACCCCTCACCGCCACCATTACCATAGATGCCTTTAAGTAAATACCTTTTATATTGTCATGCTACTGTAAACGTACGCTTACTTGTTGGATGTCGTCCTCTAGAACAAATAGTACCTCATATGAATGTTCAACAAAGCCATCCGTTTCGGAGTCATCTGAATCCGAATCAGAGTTGTTTTCGGAAGTACTTGTGTGAGAATCAGAGTGGTATTCCGAATCACTGGATAGGAGTTCTGTGTCACTGTCATTGGCACTATTTCTTTCGTTGCTTCGTGTTCCAGTATGCGAGAAATCAAGAGCACGTGCTACCAGCGCAACTTTACTTCCAGATACATGAAGATTGTTCTGCTTAAGGTAGATCTTACTTTGTCTTGCTGCGATGGATTTGATTTCTTTCCAGTTAATGTCTGGAAGGATATTGCGTTCAGCTTCCCATTTTTGAGCTTTCAATGCAAGAAACTCATGATGTTGAACAAAACTTTTGAGAGTGACTTCATCAACCATCAACTTCTCGCACACCTCCTGCATTTCGTTGGCGTTGGAAGAGGTTAAAATACCAGAATCGACTAACTTCTTGACTTGCACACTTGGAAGTTGTTGATCGATTTCATCACTCAGACTGGTCACATTGGATGGAATATACCCGCGTGGTAAGGCTGCTGTATCACTAAGATCAGGAACAGGGAACCAATTTGCAGGGATATTTGTTACAGTCTATCATGATGCCTGTATTGAGAGTCTTTTATCGCGTTTAATTTTATTTACATTTCGAATAAAACTTAAGGCCCCCCCTCCGTCAAATGAGTGATTTTACTTTGAGCCCCCCCTATCTTGGCAGCAATTTTATGTAATGCCCCCCCCTCTAGTTTTTCAGCCCCCCCTCCTGGTAATTATTGCACAGTCCCTAATAATAAACTTGAAATATGCCAGTTACACTTGTCTCTTTACTTAATATCAATAATAAAATTTGATATTTTCCCTTAAAAAGCTCATTAATGGTCAATAGGTATATTGTCAAGTGACTTCAAAAATTTCATCACGGGTAAGGACGTTTATAGAGCATCACGCCCGCCATATTGGTTTACCATAACAGTAAAACGGCAGCTGCCATGTTCGTGTTCTAAACCAATCTTCTGGGAGTTGAACGTTTTTCTAAAAACGATAATTTGTTCCAATAAATTTGCATAGCAGCTGACTACGTGATTGAAAACGTTAAGTGTATAGGTAATCATACGAAACACAAATTCAATAGGCCATTTTACAGTTATAGATGGAAACGAGGCTGGAGTTGACCTAGCTTTGATACAAACCTTCCTGCTTTATTATGTAAATCATGTTGTTCTTATACTAAATAGTATTTTTCTGGGCAAAATTTGCATTAGAAAACAAAGAGGTTTCTATTAAAACCACGTTCAACCTCAGCCTCACATTCACTCGAAGGCTAGGGTACTAAGCCCACAACTGTAAAATGGTCTATTTGGAATAAAGGATTAAACTAACTGCAAAAACCGTGGACGAAGATCCTGCTAGTTGTAAACGTTGGATCTCTAGAAAAGAGATCAAATCAGCCAAAATATAAAGACAAGAACGAGAAGTCCAAAGACTACTGCAAAGCTGATTTAAAACAACGTGTATTGTTTTTTATAACGATATTTCGACTGGCCATACCAGCCTTCTTCAGGTTTACAGATGTTACTGAACTTATGTAGCAATCACAATATTATATAGATGGAGGATGTCGCAATAAAAGGGAGAGGCGGAAATGACGTAAAACATAAAAACTGGAAAGGAAAAATACCAAGGATATGGATTACAATAATTCGTCACGGCGGTTTAGGCCATGAGGTTTAAGATGGCATGATGAGCTGAGAAGGTGCTGATGTTTATCCGTGGGTTTAGTAAATAGATCAGTTTCAATTATACCGTTATGTAGAGACACCATAACGTCGAGAAAAGGAACGTTAGTAAGTGAGTGAGAGCTAGTGAACTTAATAGTGGGATGAATGTTATTGAGAAAATCGACGAATATTTTCAAACGATCCGAACCTTCTGTCCAGATCATGAAAATATCATCGATATATCTCCACCATGTGTGAGGCTGCCAAGGGGCGTTAGTGAGAACGTTGGTTTCGAACATACCAAGAAAAAGGTTAGCAAAAGAAGGAGCCATTTTAGTACCCATAGCAATACCATGCCATGATCATGGATTTGAAGATAATGCTGTTGGTTAAATGTGAAATTATTTATGGTGAGAATCATGCGTAAGAGATCACATAGTGTCTCTGTGGGGATGTGTTTGTTAGGGCGGGTATCAAGAAAATGACGTTTGTGTTTCTGAACACTTTCTCTCTCACTCTAACCATTCTCATAATGACATGCAGTTAATCCCACTAGAGAAAATTCATTCTTCAAGTGACTCAGTTCGTAATTATAAGGTCAGGGAGTCGCATTTGATAGATAAGGCCATGACTCTTGAACCTCATGGCCTAAACCGCCGTGACGAATTATTGTAATCCATATCCTTAGTATTTTTCCTTTCCAGTTTTTATGTTGTACGTCATTTCCGCCTCTTCCTTTTATTGCGACATCCTCCATCTATATAATATTGTGATTGCTATATAAGTTCAGTAACATCTGTAAACCTGAAGAAGGCTGGTATAGCCAGCCGAAATATTGTTATAAACAACAATACACGTTGTTTTAAATCAGCTTTGCAGTAGTCTTTGGACTTCTCGTTCTTGTCTATTTGGAATAGGCCATTTCCAAGTTCCCCAGGGCCTCGGTATCAAAGGTTAAGTGCTCAGCCTTTGATATGGAGATGATTTTTCATTCTCATGCAAATAAAACTCATTTTCACAAGAAAGGTTGTGCACTTGGTCTCATTTTGAAAGCAAGGGTTTTGGAACTCGGAAGAGGCCTATTCATGTGCACGAGTATAAATCAATATACGATTGTTAACGTTTCAAGAATAAGTTGTCAAAATGAGTCAGAAAAGATTAAATTCTTACCAGTTAACAATGGGCCATTTTCGAGTCTCCCAAAATCTCTGTTTTAAAGCGAGGCTAAGTGCGAAGCCATTGATTTGAAAATGATCTTTTTTATTCTCACGCAAATAAAACTGTTTTTTTTTACAAGAAAGGTTTTGTACTTAGCCTCGTTTTGAAACTGAGAAATTTTGGAACTCGGAAATTGCCTATCTCACGCTCGAATTTTTAAATCAGTGACAGTGCTGTTATGTTTGTGTTTTAAATATTTCTTATTATTGGTCCGTTTTGCTAGTCCAATATATATAATTTGTCTTATTCATTCCTGCGAAACCTTCCTGTCTTGACAACTCATTGTGCGGTTCACTACGAGCAGTTTGTTTATACTAAAACTAGCACCTCATTGCCCGGCCGGAAACAAAACTCTCGATAAGATTTCCGTAAAGCCCCGTACACTTATTTAATATGCATACAAGTTTCGAAGCTGTTCATATTCACGATTTGTATGAAATATTTTGAAATTGCTACATGCGTAACAAATGTATGAGGCTGTGCGGAAATCTTACCACGGTTTTTTTCTAACTCGCCATATTGATATAAGCCCCGATTAAGGGCCTCTACCGTGGCAATGAATGATAATTGTGTTTTTGTACAGCGCTAACTTCTCCTGGGGCAAATGGCTATATACATATACGTCTTCAGAGACCATTTCAAATACACCCAGTGGAACTAGCCTCTAATCGAGGCTTATGCAAATTGTCAGTTTTTGGTGAAGAGAAATGATACAACTGGTGAAACACATACCTTGATTCTAACCTAGTTCCATTTCATTAGTTGGAGTATGATATTTAAAGGAACATCTTCATTTAACAGATAATTCATTATGAAGTTTGTATATTTCTGTTGAAAAAAATAAAACACAAGCAGCGTAAAACGTTTGACGTTTACCACCCCACGCTCTTAAAATAACAGTCAGCCATGGTACATATAATTGTTTTGGCGACAAATTTATAAACAAACATGAAATGTCAAAGAAAGGAAACACTACAAATAGATAACAAAACAAAAGACAACAATATAGAGTAAATAATAAACTGAAATAAATACAACAAGAAAACATGATTGTAGTGCCAACAGAGTTCCACTGACCTGAAATTGAATCCTTTTCAATAAGCATTGAAGAAATCGACTGATGATCCAAACAGCTACGGGTAGAAGCTTCTGGAAGTAAACAGGCCTAAGCTTGAATTCGACTGAACCTTAGTTACCATGACGCACGCGGAAAAGTTATTGAACCAACGATAATGAATAATGAGCTGTTGTATTGGAATTTATCAAAAATCCATTCATTCTTCAGTGGTGAATGCGGACTATGCTGAAATTGGTGAAAGGACTATCCAGTTCTTACAAGAAATCACAGGAGCAATTCACCTCATGGTACGCTCTTTTTCTTAAGTTAAGAAAATCGTTTCAGTTTCAGGTCTCTTAACAGACTTAGCATACATATTAGAGTACCAAAAAATAAGATATATTAATTTCAAAACATACTTTAGTGCAATAAGCTTTGAAGCGAGAAGACTCTTTCTCTATTCATTCACTGCTTGTAAATTTCTCATATTTAAGAATTGTTTTCCGTTATACCGCTTCGACAGATATCAAGGTGCCTCCACATACACTTAAGTGAGAACTAGCTTTTAACAGTGGTTATTGACTAAGCGGTTATACATTATGTATACAGTGACACAGATAAAATAACATACTGATCTGGGTAAACCAATATTTCGTATAAGACTTTTTACACTGTTAATGCAGCCGTTTTAACTGTGATATTCTGCGTTATCTTTATCTGACTGCCGATGTCTACCGCGGGTGTCCTAAGGTGGATTCCGTAAAATTTGCAAAGTGTTCACGAAAGAATTACGATGCAATTCAAATTCGCATAGTTTTACTTTAATTTTATCTTTCATATTAACGAAAAGGAATATATTTACATTTAAAACGACGGTATTAGACTGAAAAGTGGTGAAAAGCTTTGTCCAAGTATTGAGAAATTCGTCAATTGCGGTTGTGACATTGACCAAGGGGCTAGTTCAAGTAACCATGTCGACGCTCATTTTCATATACTCTGATTTAATACAAAAAAACGTAATATCACAGCGGAAAAAGTTATCTTCAACGCTCTCTTTCAACAATCCGAGCAGATTAAACTAGCCAATCAAGTCAGTGCATTGATTTTATCTATATTTGGAACAAATTTTTTAATCCTTTCCTAGAGAGAATTATTGCTTTAAATTTTGCATTTTAATTTGTTTAAGCAAGTCTGTGAATAAAATTAAGAAAACGTCGCATTTCACATGCTACATTTGTTCTTAATGTATTAGGCGATGTGAAATTTGTGATAACTAAGAAAGATTTAATTTTTGCAATAGTGGATGGAATGTAAGTGTTTAATATAACTTCACGTGGAATGTGAGTTTGCTATTTATGTGATGTTATGCTCTTAAGTTATCCAACGACAGATCTGGACAGGATCTGGACCGTGCTTATGACAATGATACCATAGAATAGAGTTACGATAAAAAAAAAATACTAGAATATTCTTTAAGTCTTCAATTTTTGATTTATAGCATTTATCACACAATACAACCACAATCATAGTCTAGTGGTTAAGTCATCATCGCACAATTTGCATAGTGTTATCCGGTTGGCTAGCCTAGTTGTGATAAAGAGCAAAGAATGATCATAACAGTCAAAATTAACAACACGACGGCAAAATGGTTAAAAAGTTATTTTAAGGTAAACTGCTCTCTTGTGCTTTGCGCATTAAACTCGTTCGTGATTAAAATTCAGTTTGCCGGTTCCGAAACCGCAACCTTATAACCTGTTCTTTCTATTAATTGCCATTACGATCAAACGTATTTAGTGAAGAGGAAGGAACAAATAACATTGATCAACTCTTTTTTGGGCCTATTTTCTCTATTCAAAATAATTAAGTGAAGAAAGAAACTATCTTGCAGTAGGCGGTTCTAAGGAAAACACTTCACCAAAAACATATCTAGTTATTGTACGTCAAATATGTGGGTAAATACGTCATACCATACACACATAAAATAATAAACATACCGGTATCAAAACTCATTGTACATAATATAGTAGGAGGATGAAACATCAAATGATATCATTTTTTTGTTTTTGAATACACAATGGGTTTGTAGAAACCGACCACAGTTGTTGACTAGCCTGGAGTTTCCGCATTTAATGCTCCCTTAAAAGTTGTAAACGAATGATCCACTTACATTGTACAAAAGCGGAAACCCAAACCACAAACCCGGTCATAGCAGGTGGTTTATGTTACAGCGCAAAACTTAAGCAGACACATTGTGCTTCTTTTTGATTGCTAGGTTATAAAAGCACACCCAGAGGTTATACTTACAAAACGTTCTATTTAACATTTTGTTTTGTGGAACATAAGGAAATTTTTTTGGCGTTAAAGGTAGTTGGAGTGGCACGTCTACTATACTGTAGTTCTGTTGCAATTAAATAGCGAATTTGAGGTTTGGCTCAATATTAAAATTTAGGTAGAAATTTACCAGAAAGCGTTATTCAATAGAGTAACACCGAATAGCCTGTGTACAACCTCCCCCTCCACTCAAAACCGAAATTGGGGAGAGATCCTCTTCCTGACTTTGTTTGAGGAGCGGCGACTTAGACGTCGGATATCACATTGTTTAAAATACGTGTAATTATTTCTCGCACTGTGTTTCTTATACAGTGACAATGAAAAACTTACATATAATTAGTTCAACGATAAATCAAAATTACAACTAAATTCTTCCAAAACTATTTCTTTGTAACTTTATATAGTTTTACGTGGAATACACAATCCGCGCGTATTTTTAAGACGTGCCCTAGTTTGGATGAAAGATATACGGAGTTCATGATATACTTGTATTCTGGGTAGAACGTATTTCGTAGAGCGCTCAATTCATTTAATTGAAGAGCATTTAATTTTAACGGTCAATCGTTGAAGTTGCCTGATGAGTGTGGTCCTACAATTTCGGACCATACGAAACAACACTGTCGCAATAAACGATCAAATCTGGGTGAAATTTTCGGTGCGAGAAGAATTTTAATTTGCGGAAACTATTAACACGTAACCAAAATTTCTTTAGTTTAGGCGAACTGAAGACTCCACCTGGTTCGTTTTTAGTATACGAACGGCGAGCAGAGGTTCGGCACAATGCCTGAGAAGCCAGTGTGTCAGCCGCGTACATTGTTATTTTTACCTTCCGCACTATTTATTCCACGCCCATGAAAAAGGAGGCTGTTCGAAGACTCAATCAAGCATAGGCGCACTTCACTGAGCCAAAGTCACTAGTGTGACGCACATAGAGCAAAGCCCATAGTCAACAACTATCCAATCTGGACCATTGTTTACAAAAAAAAGGTGACATTGATTCAATACACAAGTTACATTGTAGTGACTTCGGTACGAAAAAGTCTTTGCTCCAGAGAAATAAGTCTCAGGCTGATTTACAGTGTATTTGGGGATTGTTTGCAAATTTCCATGCAGATTAATTTTTAAGTGGGGCTAAATGCATAAAAATGATTGACCACCGAGATAATTTCTAGTACCGTTAACATTATAAATCTTGCTTGATGCCGGTTTAGCCTCATAGAAGGAAACAGCAAATTAACTTATCTATTTACGGATATGACTGCTAATTGCTATATGTGGGAACACCCTTCGAACTGTCGAGAACATTTCAGCGCATGATAATTTTTGCACCAAATTTAATAGACACGAGACGTTTCTTGTTTAAATGGTTAATTTATATTACTTGTATCCTACCTATTCTTATTACTTATTTGATGCTAACAACCCTTTGTTCTTTTATTTTATAGCCGCAGACATTGTTAACTCAAAGAGATAAGAGCAGAAAGAAGAAAACAACTTTTTTAAACAAGAATTCTATAGAATTTCTTAAAACATGGCTCGCAAGATGTATCTTTATAGTTTTTTAACCGTTGCAAGTATCGTTCTTGTTTCAACAAGTAAGTATATGCAGTTTAATTGTACATTATATGTCTATTACTTCTTAGAAGACCAACCCAAAAACAGGCACAAAGTTTCTGAAGACCTGACGGATAAAAGAGTGGTCAAAAATCGATCCGGATTTTGAGCCACTTAAAGTGGTTTAAACAGCTTATCGAGCAAAGCTCAAAGGTTGTTAATTCATCTAGTTTTGTCCATACATCGTCCTGAAATGTCTTTAACCCTGGAACACCTTAAATAAGCAACACAGGTGTGGTCAACTCAGATCATCATCCCCTTGAACAAAATTAAGCATGTCTTAAGCAAATAGAAAGTGTTTACATAAAAGGAAAGACGGCAACTAAAAAATGATTCCGATATCATGTTGACACCAATTTTTATAAACCTTTCATTAGCTTCTAGTTATGAGTGAAACAACCAGAGTAGTCACTGCGTGACAATAACGCATTCACGTTTATGCCAAAAAGGCACAGGAAGGCTACTTACGGAGCTTTATGTTATATCTTCCCGTACCTGAAAGGCAATGTCACAGACGTTTCGTCATTAAAACTTTGCTTGAGTACCTATAAAAAAAATTACTGTTTAAATTCTTTAATAAAAAATATGATAAGAAAGACTAACGTAATGCATGGCCTTGGCACGTACCTTTTGTTCAACAGCGCCCTCAGGATAGTACGTTATCCAGCTTGCTTCTTCTTAATAATTAAAGGCTTTACTATATTTTTATGGCTGGGAGGACTACTAGAAAAGATCACGTCCTGTAATGACTTCCTTCAATTTTAATCTACTGTACTCCTACTTAACTGTTACAATAGTCAAGCAAATCGTGTGTAATAAAAACGAGATACATGGTGTCACATTCACAAAAGTAAAGTATCCATATATTTAATTTAACACGAAAAATGGAAAACTAGACATACAATAAAACAATGTGTTAAACTTGAATATTTCCATGAAGTAGACTCTGCATGATAAAATTAAGCTTAAGATAACACTTAGGCTTGAAGGAAAAAAATATTCATCGCAAGAAGATGTTAATTCAAAAATGACAACTAGTTCAAAAATTTTAAACAACGATTCCTAACGAGAACAGATTCTTAGAAAACTCGACACTAAAATGAACATTGTATTCACTTTAAACTTCATTTAATAAATTTCAATTAAAGGCTCCATGTCAACCAACGTGACTACCAGTTCCTTGGTCTCCACCTCGGCCAGTGGCTCGCAAAGTTTCTCGGCCTCCACCTCTGCTAGCATATCAGCCAGCGTGTCCTTCAGTGTCCTAGCCTCCACCTCGGCCAGTGTGTCGCCGAGTGTCTCGGTCTCTACCACTGCTAGCGTATCAGCCAGCGTGTCCTCAAGTGCCCCGGCCTCCACCTCGGCCAGTGTGTCGCCAAGTGTGTCGGCCTCCACCTCTGTTAGCGTTTCAGTCACTGTGTCGAGGAGTGCCTCGGCCTCCACTTCGGCCAGTGTGTCGCCAAGTGTCTCAGAATCCACCTCTGCTAGTGTGTTAGCCAGCGTATCGACTAGTGCCCTGGCCTCCACCTCGGCCAGTGTGTCGCCAAGTGTCTCGCCCTCCACCTCTACTAGCGTGTCAGCCATCGTGTCGACGAGTGCCTCGGCCTCCCCCTCGGCCAGCGTGTCGACGAGTGCCTCGGCCTCCCCCTCGGCCAGTGTGTCGACCAGTGTCTCGGACTCCACCTCGGCAAGTGTGTTGCCAAGGGTCTCAGAATCCACCTCTGCTAGTGTGTCAGCCAGCGTATCGACCAGTATCCCGGCCTCCACATCGGCCAGTGTCTCGCAAAGTGTCTCGTCCTCCACCTCTGCTAGCGTGTCAGCCAGTGCCTCGGCCTCCACATCAGCCAGTGTGTCGCCAAGTGTCTCGCCCTCCACCTCTACTAGCGTGTCAGCCATCGTGTCGACGAGTGCCTCGGCCTCCCCCTCGGCCAGCGTGTCGACGAGTGCCTCGGCCTCCCCCTCGGCCAGTGTGTCGACCAGTGTCTCGGACTCCACCTCGGCAAGTGTGTTGCCAAGGGTCTCAGAATCCACCTCTGCTAGTGTGTCAGCCAGCGTATCGACCAGTATCCCGGCCTCCACATCGGCCAGTGTCTCGCAAAGTGTCTCGTCCTCCACCTCTGCTAGCGTGTCAGCCAGTGCCTCGGCCTCCACATCAGCCAGTGTGTCGCCAAGTGTCTCGGCCTCCACCTCTACTAGCATTTCAGCCAGCTTGTCGATGAGTGCCTCGGCGTCCACCTCGGCCAGTGTGTCGCCAAGTGTCTCAGAATCCACCTCTGCTAGTGTATCAGCCAGCCTATCGACCAGTTCCCCGGCCTCCACCTCGGCCAGTGTGTCGCCAAGTGTGTCGGCCTCCACCTCTGTTAGCGTTTCAGCCACTGTGTCGAGGAGTGCCTCGGCCTCCACATCGGTTAGTGTGTCGCCAAGTGTCTCAGAATCCACCTCTGCTAGTGTGTTAGCCAGCGTATCGACTAGTGCCCTGGCCTCCACCTCGGCCAGTGTGTCGCCAAGTGTCTCGCCCTCCACCTCTACTAGCGTGTCAGCCAGCGTGTCGACGAGTGCCTCGGCCTCCCCCTCGGCCAGTGTGTCGACCAGTGTCTCGGACTCCACCTCGGCAAGTGTGTTGCCAAGGGTCTCAGAATCCACCTCTGCTAGTGTGTCAGCCAGCGTATCGACCAGTATCCCGGCGTCCACATCGGCCAGTGTCTCGCAAAGTGTCTCGTCCTTCACCTCTGCTAGCGTGTCAGCTAGTGCCTCGGCCTCCACATCGGCCAGTGTGGCGCAAAGTGTCTCGGAATCCACCTCTGCTAGCGTATCAGACAGCGTATCGACTAGTGCCCTGGCCTCCACCTCGGCCAGTGTGTCGCCAAGTGTGTCGGCCTCCACCTCTACTAGCGTGTCAGCCAGTGTGTCGATGAGTGCCTCGGCCTCCTCTTCGACCAGTGTGTCGCCAAGTGTCTCAGAATCCACCTCTGCTAGTGTGTTAGCCAGCGTATCGACTAGTGCCCTGGCCTCCACCTCGGCCAGTGTGTCGCCAAGTTTCTCGGCCTCCACCTCTACTAGCGTGTCAGCCAGCGTGTCGACGAGTGCCCCGGCCTTCCCCTCAGCCAGTGTCTCGGCCTCCACTTCGGCTAGTGTGTCGCCAAGTTTCTCAGAATCCACCTCTGCTAGTGTGTCAGCCAGCGTATCGACCAGTATCCCAGCCTCCACATCGGCCAGTGTCTCGCAAAGTGTCTCGTCCTCCACCTCTGCTAGCGTCTCAGCCAGTGCCTCGGCCTCCACATCGGCCAGTGTGGCGCCAAGTGTCTTGGAATCCACCTCTGCTGGTGTGTTAGCCAGCGTATCGACCAGTGCCCTGGCCTCCACCTCGGCCAGTGTGTCGCCAAGTGTCTCGGCCTCCACCTCTACCAGCATGTCAGCCAGCGTGTCGATGAGTGCCTCGGCCTCCACCTCGGCCAATGTGTCGCCAAGTGTCTCGGAATCCACCTCTACTAGCATGTCAGCCAGCGTGTCGATGAGTGCCTCGGCGTCCACCTCGGCCAGTGTGACGCCAAGTGTCTCGGCCTCCACCTCTGCTAGCGTGTCAGCCAGTGTGTCGACCCGTGCTTTCGTCTCCATATTGCTTACTGTGTCGACCAGTGCCTCGCCGTCCATATCACCCAGTATTTTGCCAAATGTTTCGACGAGTGTATTGACCAGTGTGTCAGCCTCTATTAGTAAGTTTTGGTATTTGTTCAAAATGTTTTTCTTCTTGTTGCCTGTGTTGACGTATTTTTTTGTTTTTAGATATCAATGATTTAAACAAATGTGGAATAGTGTTTTGTCATTTTTTTCTTTGTTGTTCTATGCATCAATTTGTTTTGTAATAGGGTATGTGTCATTTATTTGAGCCAAAAGGTGTCCATTGAGAGTGAGACAAACAACTTGACCATCTTCACATTTCATTTTCGGTATTCGTATCGTTCATTTAATGGAGAATGACACATTGCATCACATAGCGGAAATCTCGGAAAGGAGAATATATAAGGTCCCGTTGTTCAAAGACTGGTTAAGATAACTTGGGGTTAGTGCGAAATTTGAATTCAGTTATAAAAGTTTAACCATCAAATTCAGTTTAATTCTTTCTGTCTAAAATTTAATAATGCGTGCTCCACGAAGAATGAGAAAATTATGCGTGAAATTGCTATTGAACTATAAAAGAAGAAACCCGGGTTAAAATTCAATCCTGGTCATCCTGGGTTAGTGCTAATCAGCCTTTAAACAACTCGGCCTATGGGGTCGGGGAAGAAGATGGGTTTCTAAACGGGTTGGCTTATACACATATCTATGCGGACTTATAACCGGAATTTTGCATTATAGGAGGAATATCAGTTCTATCTGGGTAAAAAATTTCCAGCCCCTATCATTCTATGATGTTTTAATTATAAGTAAGAAATTATGAGACATTGTCTACTGGTGGCTTCTCCCTAGAACACAATAAAAGTAAGCACCGAGCTGGCTTTAACCAGTCTCGTATTTAACAAGAGAGAAAAAAAATACTGTTTCATTAAATTCCTAACTTCACTCGCGACCATTTTCATTGTACAGAATTTCCTCAGTAATTTTTCAGTATTCAGGCAGTTGGCTGTTCTGAGTTTACCACCGTCGCAGGTATTTTTCATACTATTATTATGGTCAAATGAAGGCATATTGGCTATTGACAGGGATCCTCGAGACCAATTAAAAAGCTATAAATGCATTATCCGACTTTTCAATTTAAATAATACAGTTTATTGCTCTCGATTTATAAGAAAAAAGGATAAGAGTTGATATCTTTTTGGTATTTCTTATTTCAGGAGCTGATCAGTGTCGTCGCTTGACCCCATGTCAAAACAATGGAATCTGTAGCTCTGTAAACAATACGTTCTCATGCAGCTGCACACCAGACTATGAAGGAGTCTTCTGCCAAATAAGTAAATGTTTCAATCTTTTATGTTTCACTTTCAGAATCTTACCTTGAAGTACTGATGTAGGAAATTTCGATTAAAGATAGGAAGTAGAAGGGCGTAGCTAGAAATTTTCCTTAGGTAAGCACAGTTTTCAAGGTCAACCATAACCCGTCTCCAAAGTCCTTTTCACGAGGGTGATTTGTTCACATTTCCCTTCTTATCAGGCAGCATAATAAAAAAATAGAGAAAACAGCCCATTTTGTTTGAAAAAACTTATGTGAAAGAGGATAAAAGGGAATTATATAGGGTATTAAATTGCGCCTTTTTTAACTTCTTTCTTTTCCTTGCCTTGGTTTTCTATTTTGTTTTTGTACGAACGTGTCACGCACGTGCTTACTGAGCGCACAAGTAGCTACCTCCCTTTATATTTTGGAAAAGAAGGTAAAGCTTTTGGGGTTTCAGGAGGGGCATTTATACGTTGCTGTCATAGTCATGAGAGTTGTATGTTAAATAAGAAAAAAATATAGAATGAAAAGCTCGTGTGCAACAATTAAACTGGATAGCATTCAACTCTCGTAAATGATGGCTTTAAAAGAGGAAGGTCCAAAATGAAGGTCGAAACCCAATTTTGCCAGATGTACCGTTCGTGTAAATCTAAGCATAAATTTACGTGCTATGTGAGAAATAAGCACTTTGCAGATAATGAGACTCTGCAATGGAAGTCTGGTTGTTTAAAGAAAAAAGCAAGGAAAGGAAAAATGATTGTGCTTTGGTTGTTTAAACCGATCCGATACTAAAATACCCATAGTAATGAATGTTTTTTTTATAAGCCACTCTTCTTATCTGTTGAATGCGGGAGCGAGTAGAAAGTGGACATTGACATATCAAAACATCTGATTATCACATACAATAATGAGTAATTCTGTTTTGATTTACATTTTCTTTTAGAGAAACCTCCGAGGATCATTGTCGTGATAATAACTGTCCGAAACAGGGACTTTATAGAAGATTACAGGAACCTTCAGTCACCAAAGACAAGAGCTCTGATTCAAGAATTAACTGCGGAATTAGTTCGTTTCTTTAAAGGACTATACGGCGACTCTTTTGAGGGAATAGTAATTATTGGTCTTTTCCAAGGAAGTGTTGGGGTTAACTTTGAATTATCACTTAAGCCATCATCGAACGTGACCAATACCACTGTTGTAGAAGAGCTCCAAAATGCCAATGGAACTCAAGACTTGGGTTTTCTAGAGTTGGGCGAAATATCCGCAGTAGAACAAATCCAGCCGACTACACAAATCCAGCCGACTACACAAATGACGGTAATGACATTACCCACTGCATCAGGTATGTGTTTAGTAACAGGTCGTAACAGGTTTTTTTTTTAATTTTACGACATTATTTTCAAATAGGCATCAATTGATTAACAAACCTGACGCCTACGGTGCTCTCATTGGATCATTTTCAGCAGCTGGGCACAGACACCTGTATAAAAACAGAAACAGAATATAATATACAGCACCTTATATATTCCACTGCACCAAAATTACCCTATTTTAGTCATGTGTCACCAAATAACACAATTAAATTAAAAAAGCTCATAACTAAGAGTCCCCCTTACGAACGTCTTCTTTAACACTTAAAAAGATCACGTAAAAAGCTTTGTCGGTTGTCTTTGTCTTTGTGTATGACTTACAGAAGGCTTTTGTAAGATACTCACAGAACGCGTAATAAGGCTTACAAAGGGTTGTGTAAGAGTCTTTGCTTGAGTAATAGCCCTCAGTACAGAAGGCTTGTGTAAGAACGGGCTTGTGTGTCGCTTAGGGTCTTTTCTAAAGTCCTGTGTAAGTGGGAGTCGTTATACTATGTACAAAAGCCTTTGGTATCCATCTTTAAAATCGTTTTTCTACGACATTAGAGTCAAAGATTGTTTTTTTTTGGCGATTGTGGTGATAAATGCCACTTGCAGAGTAAGGAGTTGTTGGCGATGATTTGTAAACGATGATTGTTCGCTCCGTTTGAAAGAGTCCTTCTTTTCTTCCTTTTCGTTTTTGAGAACCTCTCAAGATATTGATGAATTAGTCGTTTATAATCCTCCCATGTTACCCACAACATTGATGATACGTTTATCCGAGTTTATATATCAGACTTCTGTAAACAACAAATAACTGTACATGTAAAACTCTCTCTCCATTAGTGTTCCTTTCTTGAGTATTAAAGCTATACTTAACCTACAGGAAAGAAAAGATATCGAAACAAGAATTTGAGGTCACAGATACGAATCGAACTTGCGACCTCATTAACAAACTATGCCAATCCTTGAAAAAAAGAAAGGACTCGTTTCTTGATTATAGTGTATTTTTCAAAAAGGTTTATAACTTTAAGTGAAACAGAAGATCCTTTCGAATATCCAGTTTATGACTCCTAAATTCCCCAGTTACATTGCCCATTTCCTTAGGGGACCATGAAATGAACTCGTTGCTAGGTCGTCCGGTTAACACGCAACTGATTTCCGGTTTTCGTAAAGGCGCGTTTTTGGACTGTTGGCTCTGTTAGCCGCGAGATACATTTTTTAGGCAACGCGCGTATCGTTTTCTTTCTCCACGGTAAACGTGGCAGGTGTTTCACTTAAACCCTTCCAGCTGTATTGTCCTACTATGTGCCACAATATAGGGAGAACCAACAAGTTAATATTTATTTTGACCGACATTGTACGGTTCCTTAATAAAAGAGAGAGAAAAGCCCCGCGGTAGTGATACGTACACGCTATTCTAGCATGTTAAGAGCATCCATGAATACGTCATTTGACTGAAGTCTGGACAGAGTAGTATATATTTCTAAAGTGGGTCATACTTGATTCAATCACTTAAATAAAGACCTGTGAAAATATTAGTTTTCATTTTGTTGTATCAAGTACAAAATCGAGTACATATAAAACCAATTTATTAGCAAACAATCACATCAGTAGACTCTGTAAATGGAATGTCATAAGCAGATCGCTTTTAAATGACTTATTATTGTAAGTTAAAGTTTCTAAATATAAGTATTTTATCTATATTTTTGTTCGGTTATTCATGGTTTTATGGTTTTGTTTTTGCTTTTTTGTTCAGCGCTAGACTCTCCTTTACTTGAGACATGGGAAATCGTGTTGATTGTGGCTGCTATCATCATTTTCCTGCTTCTTATCATCATCTTAGTTTTAGTAGTAAGTTGACATCATAGTTTTTTTCTAATCAGGTTTATTTAAGTGAAGTCAAATGTTAATTAATATTTTACTTATCTTCTTACTTCTAGGCCCTATTCGTCTCTTTCGGTCAACTTTCGTAAAGTTCCAAGAAAATAAGAACATAAAGATAAGATGCTCAAGTCAGTAAATTTTTATGACTCACAATCCGAAAGGAATTACATTGTTTGAAGAATAAAGAATTGATTTCCTGCTTAAGTGGATAAATGCTAATCACAACCTGGAGGAGGCCTCGGCTGCCACTCAGTGTAAAAATAGCTACATCTTACCAGAGATTGTTGCCTCTATAAACTCAATTTATTTTCACCTGTTGTTGAATATTTTACACACAGAACTATCCATAGCCAATTTCAACACACCTTTCGTATTTTTTTGTGATTTTTAATTTACAGGTTAAATACAGACGCAACAGTAAGAGCGGACAGGAAATGATAGCCTTCGACGGTTACTGGGAGCTAAGGGCGGATGCAAAGTATAACAACAACCAACCTCCTCTGAGAGCAAGTCAACCAAGCTACACAAACGGAATATATTCAAATGGTACTCCGGTAAGCTAGAGTAACACGGTGTATTTAAGAGTTTTATACGGCATGATACTCCCTTATTTCCCTTAAAAATAGTAGATTGCCTGTAGACGTCTTCTACATCCTTTGTTGTATTCGAAAATACCAAAGCGCCTGTAAAGTTCGCCACTCACAAGCAATGGACGACGGGCAGACGGAAGGGGTAAAATAATCCTGTGCTTCCTTGTAGGAGACATCAGTATTGTATATACTACCTCTCAGGAAAACAAGGGGATGTAGGTAGTAAGTAATCTAAGCGGTCTATTACTTCATAGTTCTTTGCTATTGCTTTTTTGATTAATTTCCTGCTATACTGTAATTGCTTACTTTGTATTCTGCGAAGTATCTACGGTTTATTGATCAAGCTTGTTCGGCCAAGATGGTTGGTTAAAAGACATGTTACTTAATTGCGCTTTTATGGACGGAGAGGACGTAAATGTCACTAGAAACTACTCCAAAAGAGATGTCATTAAATTATACACAGCATGTTTTTTTTATAGCTGACTTTGGCAGTGAAAGTTCTGCTGTCCGTGGCTGTTACGTGTTGTTGCCTCAGCTATTACGTAAATTGAATCTTAATTCGTCAAAAAACAAGGATAAGGCTGTTTCCATACCACTGTCCTTTAAGCATACAACTTATTAGAGCCGTGCGGAAATCAGGCAGTAATCTTATTATATTACTCGGCATTGGAGATCCTTCTGGTAAATTATCTAGTGCAGATCAAACTTTTCAAAGCTGAGTGTACTCGTGCGAAGTTCATGGTCACTGTTTAATGTCCTGACATTATGACGTTATTTTTATGGTCTATAAGAGTATGGAAAATAGAAGCTTGTCGCCTTTCTCTAAAACAGACAACCAAAGCTTGTTGGATTTTTCAAATGTCACCAGCTTATGAGCTGGAAGAACCCCTTGTTACCTCATAGGGTTATAGCTTAGGTTGTCATATTCCTTTTTGCTCTTTACAGACTTCTTTGCCAGCGAGAAACGGACGAGTCGAGGATTCCTTTATCAACGAAGCGTACATATAACACAGCGGATGAGATCAATCTCTATACTGCATGGCTTCCTCTTAGTGTCCCATCTATTCTAAAGTTCAAGACTGCAGTCATTCTTCTCTAAGCCATGTGTGCCTGGTGCTTGGAAAACTTTCTCCATTCTGCTCTGGCTTTGCTCTACATCTGAGATGATAACTTCCTTCCTTCTATCTGTTACCAGTCTTATTTTACTTACCGCGTAAAAATTGGCAATTTACCAAGTTCGTTTTCATATTTACAGACTGCTATGTGGAAGACGAACGAAGCAATCACCGAGGCACAGTTTGCTGAAGAAACCCCACTGTGAACTGACCCATTCACACTGAGATGAAGGTTGCCATGATCTGAGCTCTCCATTAACCATCCTTTCCCGTCTAGATGCGTTCATCCTGGAAGCTGGTTGATTAACACTGCGTATAGTTTCCATTTGACTAAGGCAAAAAAAGCAACAAACAATCCCTTTAACGGATAACGGTTTACTGACTCGTTAAGTTGATGTGAAACATGAATGAATTAATCGCCAGAAACAAACTGGAACGATGGATGTTACTGCAAAAGAAAAGGGAACGGGAACTACTTCTATGGCTATTATGGGAAAATGAAATTATGGGAACAAATCTAAACTTTATCCCTAGCCCTATCAGTAACCCCGTTTCCTGTCTCTATTTTGTTACCATTTTCCATTTTCCCATAATAGATAGAAGTAGAATTTTTTCTATATACATTGAGTTATATACTCTACAAAGCTTCTGAGTTTGACAATATTGGAAACTGCTTATAAACTTATTCGACCTCTCTAGTAATTTGAATCTAGAACATCATAGGAATTGTATTACCTAGACTTAGGAAATAATATGAGTGATTATTCTTTAATTTCTTGCTATCAGGAATGTTAATCTTATGAATTCTAGCATTATTTTGCGAGTAACAAAAGGCAAAAAATTATCTTTGTAAAAACGGTAGCGTAAAGTCTTTTTATAACTGTAATTTGTAAAATGCTTTTTTAATAAATATAGGATACAGACATATTGATGTGGCCTAACAATGAAATTGACAGAGAGATTCAAGCATCTTGACGACCACCCCAGTATTTTGTCTCTTATTATCCATAGGGATAGTTGAGAAAGCAAAATGATCGAGAGCGCGTAAAAATTGCCACGCGTGGGGTGAAGCGAGACACCGGGGAAAGGAAGAAATTTTTCCATTCCTCGCTGGTCGCATTTTCACGAATGCTCGTGCATTTCGCTCGCTTGGGCCAAACCTGAGAAAAATGTGGGTCTACTCATCGCTCTTAGCAATCTTCAACTTTAGGTTTAATAATCTCTTAAATGTGGTAAAATGACTTTATCAATTCAGTTAATAAACCCATTTTTCACTCCCCTACCCCAGTTCCTTGAGGAATTTTTCTTTAACCTTCAAACTTCAATACACTCGATATAGGAAACATTTCTGTTTGTTTACCAATACATCGCAATCTTGAAGCAAAAAAAAATTGTATTCAGAAAGTGTGCTAGCACACTATTACGCAAAATATCGAGGAAATTCACTTAACTAATTATCTTGTTTTTCCTAATGCAACTGATGAAAATTACCGCAATGAAGGAAGATATAACTCAAGACATGTTGAAAAAAGTCGTTTGCTGCTAAATTATGAATATTTAAATCTTTATATTTATCATTTAAAACCCGCCAAGTTCACGCTTTACATGATTAATATCCCTTTGAACGCCGAACCATAAGAAAGGCTTTGTTAAGTAAAGGCTTTGTTTTGAGACAATTCAGATCTCTAAGCAGATCACTGAGCTAAAGAATAAACTAGAATATAATGATATGCTGTTTGCACATAATCAAAATATCTTTGCTCTAAATATCTGTTATTGAATCAGATAGTAACCCTAACATGTCTACGAACAGGAGTAAAGCAGTGGGTCATTTGACAGTCCCAGATTGATAAATATGGAACTGATGAAGTTTTTTGCGTGAGATCTCATAGTCAGTTTTAATGAAATTTAAATAATTTATACCTAGTTGAAGAATATCAAATGTAAACAGCCCTGGCCTTAGAGCATTCGGTTCTGGAGGGTTGTCTTCAGTGCCCTTATATTCCAGGCCATTGAGCTTTACTAAATAAGAGTTTAAGCTGGTCGATCACTGTTTTGATCTGATTTTGAAGAGTTGACTATAGGCAATCGTTTGGTTTTAGTTGACATATTGTCTCTGACAAATCAAATTCTTTTGTGTTTTTGAATTAATCTGCTCTTGTGTGGCTTTCTGTATTAAAGATTATATTAACATTTTGATGAGAATCTTTACCAAAATAACAGACATTAATTAATTTCTCCCTAGATACGGATCGGTGAAAAAATAAACAACCACCGGAAATGGACTATTTAGAATGAAACGACAAGGCACATCACTGAGTAATTTCATCAACTTATTTCTTATTACCTGGAATACAGGCCTATCTTTCCTTTAAACCTGACAAAAGAGGCAATTTTACTTCACATAAGGATAAAATTGTTGACCCAAAGCGTCATGTCCTTTGTAATCCGGCTGTTTTTTACTAAGTGCAATACACACGTTGCTCGAATGTTCTTCTTTTTTATCGTGATTGGCCATGCATGCATGAGAAGTCAGTACTCACCGTACTTTTTTCCCCAATCTCATGGCATTTTTGTGGCTAAAATTTGCCCATAGACTCTACAGTTTTGACAGTATTAACTCTTTTAACTTACTTTTAAATAATATTTTCACACTTCATTTATCAAGTGGAACGTTAGCTACTTAGGAGACGTTCAAGAAGCTCGCCTACTAAAATAATTGAAATTCTTCGTTGCAAATATTGAATGAAAGTGAGCGACGTCTCTCTAGAGAAAAAGGAACACTGGAGCTACAGGCCCAAACAGGAAATGGTACCGATCTTGCACATTCCATCCGAAACTGATTCGAGTGATTTGTAACTCTGTCAGGTATTTGTGTCTGATCTACCAGTCTCTTCACCTAAAGAACATATCTATAATAGATATAAGAAATAGATAAACGATACGTATTTCCCCGGAAAAGACGCACAGTAATAGAAATTCTAGTTATTCATATGCTGATATAATTTGATTGAGCACGCTTCCACTTACCATAGACAAACAAACTACTTTAAAACGTACCGCTGAGAAATTCTTTACTTAAAATTTTCATCAAGTGCTGTTTATGTCTGATTAAGTACAGTTAGATTTTTATCTTTTAAGCTGACAAGCGAGATTTCTTCAAAGAGTCTTGAATGAGTCTTGTGAATGACATTCTGGAAACATGGTAGATTTCAACAAACGGTTTGCGACAAAGTATTTGGTTACGGCATTCTGTCTTCAAGTCATGTTCAGAGGTACGATAATTGGTACACATGACAACTCTACCCCTTAAGTCCTAGTTAGTTACTTATTTGTTTATTTCTTTTAGTTTGCATTTGTTTATTTGTTTATGTGCCATTATTTTGTTTGCATATCTCTTTCTCCGGTTTTTGTTTTTAATTCAGTGTTAACCGTAGTTTTGCTGTCAATTCACTTAATTTAGTTTTCAGTAGTCTTGGTTCTTAACTACGTTACGACTTTATTCACTTACCATGCTGAGTTTCTTAACTATATTTACATACACAGACACGGACTACGGACAGTCCTTTTTGCGCTTATAAAGCGCTTTCATATGACGTCACGGCGGCCATATTGGTGTCCCTGACAATAAAACGCCGGCCATGTTGGTACTCCAAACCAATTCTGTAGAAGTCGAACCTTTTACCTTTTGCTTATGTCAACACTTTCTTTTGCTCCAACAAATTTGCCTACATGTTGGCCACGTGACTGAAAACGCTCTATTGCCAAATACATAATCACCAATGAAATTTTATTGTTCTTTTTTGCTTATGAGCAAAATAAATAAACTTACAGACAGTGGTAAAGGCCACTCTCCAAATAACGTAGCTAGTTACCGTTGATGGCAACCGAAAAGAATTTCGAACTGTCCATCTTTGATGGAATTACATAAAGTGACTCTTCATTTGAGTGTTGCTGTCAGAGACAGCGTCACTCACTGGTACGAGGTTTTTCAATCACATCAGTGCTGTTTATAGTTTCAGAGGCAAACCAATCGTGCCCAGCAGGATTTACCGGAAGTAATTGCTCTACCGGTACGTATTTCATAGATTTTCTTATTTCCAGGGGTTTCTGACGCTCTTAACGGGGCTTTGACAATTGACGGTTATTTTTTTGCCAATTGTGACGTTTGACGATTAAATTTTAGACCTTTTGACGGTTGACTGTTATTAAGTAGAAATTGAATCCAAGAGTTTAAGTAAGCGTTAATTTCTGTATTAATTAATATTAAAGGGACAGTGTCCCGATTATGCGCACGCGCGAGCGTCATCTGTTTTTTCTTCAAAAGACAATAGAACTGTCAAATTGACTCGACAAGATTTCCTTCCGGACCGCACCGCCGACAGAGATTTGTTGTTTATATTCTCAAGTAATATTTTAGACTTTCGAAGAAGTCTTTCGTCTTATATAAAAATTTGGCTCGCGGTTCGAAGACTCATCGCGATTTTATCGCTAGCTGGGCCGCCTCGCAACCCGAAAATCTCGTTCCGCTCGCTTTAAAAACATATTTTCTAATTTGAAACTCGTGTCAGAGGTCAATCGCTCCAAGTCCAGTAATATCTGCCTGATTTGCTCGCGTTCTAGCCTCAAACGTTTGAAAGACATAAATAAAAATGCAATCTCAACGCTATGAATCATCACAAAGGTTAGTCAAAAATGATATTATGATTTCATGTCACTAGTTTTTCAAAACATGTAGCGCCTGTTTGTTTGATTTTGTCCGCCGTAGGGAGATTCATTTAAAAGTTTACTAACGCGTCGTTGCAAAACATTCTGCTTCACGAAGCTTCCCTCCACAAGATCTCCTCAGTCACATCAATGTCTCAACGGTTTCTTCCTTACAGTCTTTATTGTTGCTGTTTCATTTCTGCGTATTCCTTTCACAATTATCTGAGCTTGTATGGAAGCTAGCAGAAGAAATAAGCCTTCAATCGGTTTCAAAGTGCTTCCAATCTTTTGGTCCTCCGGCCAACGGTAATAAAAGTAACGCCAAAAAATCCAGATTTTGCCCAAATCGAAACTTAACAGGAACAATATATCATTGATCTATAATCCTGAGAAGTTTTAGTGTCGTATTGAACCCGGCCAAGCGCGATGCAAACGGATTTTTCAAGATTCTCTTACTCTCCTCGCATCTTTTGATTTCGCGACATCCTCTCCAAAAATCAAAGTTTGGTGCATGCGCAGTAACGGGATACTGTTCCTTTAACTATTGTGTTTTGGAGGTTGACTTGGTCTTTCACTTTTAAAATTTAAAAACACTTTCAGATGTAAGCAAGTTGTAAGGGCTTGTAATGTCTTAAGAGAGTGTCTTTGAGAACATGGAAACTGGTTTTTCCAGCTAAAAGGCTCTTTAGGAGCCAGATGTCCGTGAAGATCAGCTGAAGTAGTGAGATTTGAGATACCTTGAAATTTTTGGGCGGTTAATATTAATGTGCATTTTTAGAGGTTGACGGTAAAAAAATTATCTTTTCGACGGCTGACGATTACATTGAGACCCTCGTTTGTTAATTAATTATTGACCTTTCCAAAAACTGCTTTCAAATGCCATGTGGCAGTTTGGTTGGCCACCGACTGACCACGCCTCATTGAAAGGAGTGACGATACTCCTATTGTCTGGACATGTGACGAATTGTAGTTGGCTCGAAGGGCCAAGAGGAATGGGCGAACTTAAAGGAAAACGTAAATTACCACCACTGATGGTGGCATAACACAACCCAAACTAAGATCATGAGATCATGAATGCATGGGGGGAGGGGGGGGGGGGGGTATGAGAGGAGAATAGTTGATTGTCATATTTCAGTATCAGATTAGTAGTTACGTCAAGGATGCTTGTACATCATTCGACATATTTCAATCTGCTCTATTGTTTTACAGACATTAACGACTGTATTGGTGTTAGTTGTTCAGGCAATGGAAACTGTAGTGACCGTGTAGATGGCTACATTTGTTTCTGTAACAGTGGCTTTTTCGGAATCAACTGCGAAGTGGGTAAGGCGAGTCACCTCATCCAATAGTCTCATTAGGTTATCTTAGAAAACCTTTTAATCTTAAACTATTTTCATAACATTAACCTATTCCTAGACATACATAATAGTGATACAATCTTACTTGGGCCATCCACAAACAATGCCTATATGTATTACCCCCTCCCTTTTCTCCTTTCTCCCCTACTCCATTCGACCCCTGTGACACAGGCTACTCAGTCCGAGGGCATGTATAAGATTGCCACACCGATTACGCAGGGTTCTAGGTTTTTAGGCCCTATTATTGCGGAGTCCCTAAAGAGAATATAAAGTATGTATTTTGTTACACATGCAAAGCTTGTAAAGACGAGATGTTCATACAAGTACTGAGACACAAGACTGGTACTATGTTTCAGTTAAAAACAGCCTGCATCATTTTATTTTTGCAGAGTGGTGTCTGTACCCCACACCACTAATTAATTGTAGAAACGATCCCTGCTCACCCCCCATTTCCACCTCGAAAAGCACTCTCCCGAGTTTCAACTATAAACGAACTGTCCTTAAAGCTCTAACAATAAGTACTAGATAAATTTGACGTTGTTAGCTATTAAGCCTTAACAAGCTAACCTTTTTCTGTACAGGTGCTGATACGTGTTCACCTAATCCTTGTAAAAATAATGGGACTTGTATCAAACAAGGAATTTCCTTTACATGCAACTGCGTCTCAGCCTACGAAGGAACAAGATGTGAATCAAGTAAGTCCAGTTAAAGCAACAATTCCGGCTAATGTCATTTAATATGAATCTTACTCACGCTACCTTCATATATCAACTCGAAATTAAGTAAGTCTTTACAAAGTGATTACTTAATGACAACGAATTGCCTTACCTAAATTGCCTTGATTCTCGGTGACATTTTCAATATAGGAGGTCTCCTTTCCTTTGATTCTTTATTCAAAATAAGAAGTAAAAAATAATTTGTTCAGTTTCGCGTCATACAGTTCCTCACATCAGGGCCAAAAAAGTACCAAATAAGTTTAATGCAGTACCTTCAGCTTGTCAGTAATGTGTTCTCTGTTTTCTGAAGTTCATCGCCCAGGCATTTATATTGGAGCAAGCTAATTGTCTTGTTCTGTTCATATTTTCAGAGAAGCCACCAATCACGTTTTCAGTAACAACCAAGCTGAGAAACAGACAGTATATCTCCGACCTTGCCGATTTAACCAAACCTAACACGCGTGCTCTCATCTTAGAGCTCACCAATATTTTCCAGCCTTTCTTTATGAAGATGTTCCCTGACTTTCTTGCAATCAGTTTCCTTGGATTTTCCTCAGGAAGTTTAGTGACAAACTTTGACGTAACATTTGAGGCAACATCGAATGTTTCAAGCAGCAATATTATTCAGGCACTCACAACTGCCAACAACTCTAGAGACCTGCAGTTTCTAATTGTCGAGGAGATTACAGTTATATCTGTAGGAAATATGAATACGCCCTCAGAAACCCCGACAGGTTTGTTCTGACTCTCCTTCACTGTTGAGCTGTACTCGACACTTAATAAACACCTGTCACTTGCTGATACTAAATCACTTGCACTATCATTTTAGTTGAGACTGGTGCAAGTGAATTTTAAAAGGGGTAATTAATTCCTCAACAAACAGTTGGACCCAACACAGATACAAGGGGAGTCGTTTTAGCTGGAACAGGGCCAAAAGACAGCATTAATGCATTCTTTTTTAAAATTTGCCGGCTTGTCTGTATGGCCTTGGCCTCCTGTGATAAAAATATCCTAAAAATCTTTAATTTAGCTTTATCGTACGTTGTATGATTTTTTTACTTAATTATACGTTTAAGAACTTTCGCTCATACTGAATCATTAAAACACGGGCAGCGTCAGTATTTACATTTGATTGCGTTTGTCGGGTCATGAAAAGCCGAAGTAAATAAGAAATACCATAAGTGGATGTGAAGAGAGGAAGACAGGGAAAAAATTATAAATTGCAAAATATATTCATCGATGATTGCGACAAAGTATCGTTATGACATGGTTGCTATAGGAGAACTGTGGTCATCTCTCCCGGGAAACGACCTGCTCGTGACGCGGAACGATGACAGACCGCTGTAATCTTAGGCCAGACTGATAACTGTTGTATCGAAGGAGTTTTTTTTTTTTTCAGCAGATTCATCTTCACAGCTGGCGACGTGGGAAATCATTTTGATTATTACTGGAGTGGTTCTCTTTATCATTCTTGTGATTCTTGTTATTTTCCTTGTGAGTATACATAAAAGTATTACTGAGCAATATTTCGTTATTAACCACCTTTTGGCATTACACTCTCAAGGTTTTATACCAGTTGCCAGGGGGAAATTATGGTGTGCATGTGCAGAAGAAGTGATACCCCCACCTTGAGGCGTGTAACACCTGCGAGCCCCTTCTTGTCCAAATGCTGTGAGACCAGATTCCCTTCTCCCATTCTTAGCGGCTATCCACATGATACCGGAATGACTTTAATTCGGAACGAGCTCATTCCATCTCCATGTATTTATCTGTTTGTTACATGATACCGAAACAACATTTCGTTCTCGTACAAGTCATTTCGGAATAGGTTCATTCCTGCTTTCAAAAGGTTCGCTTCGGATTGAAAATCAAAAATCGTGTAATCTGGGGCGAGTGGCGCATGAGTATCTGATCTGACGCGAAAACAACGCGGGCAAGAACGCTTTACGGTAGCCGCTCGATTTTATCATGTGAATGCAATACGAACTTCATCAAGCAACGAAACTCATTCCCAAACGAAAGTCAGAAATCACATAAACAGGATTCACTGTCGTAAAAAAGTTAATGAGTCCAGTGATGTTTAGATCCAGCTGCATAATTTTCAATTTTACCCAATTTTCCTCTTGCAGGTGTTATACAGAAGAAAAGTTTACACCCACGAGGAGACAGTACCTGGTCATAGTGACTGGGAAAAAAATGCAAGCATTAAAAAACGTGAAGTGTAATTGCCATCGAGCTGCAAGATATAGATATATATATATTAATTAATCAAAGCATGTTACTTGCTTTTACCGATCACTTGGATTTTTTTCACGTTAATCTTTATCATTTTCTATTAAAGGCAACGTAAAATTTGTACCGTGTTACTATAGAGAATTACGAGTGGTGAAAAGGACCATTGAAGTGACTACTACTCAAAAAAGTGATCTAAAATTGTAAAAAACACGAAACCATGAAAACGATATTCTTTTAAAAGACAAAATTCAAAATGGAACATCTAAGTAAAGTTGGTAAACTTACATGGAGTTTGATAATAAAGTTCTTATCTGGTAATTGTTGTTTCTTTCAAAAACAAGTTAACGAACCCCCTTCAGAAACTGGCTGCAATGTGTAGTAATCTTTTTTAAGGCCCCACACATTTCATTAACCCTTTCACCCCAGATGCTTTGGATCGCCAAGTAATGAAATCAATTGAAGTTTCTGGGTAACTGACCACCTACCCCTCCCTTAAGTTACAATTTTTCAATAACTGAGAAGCAAGTTTTAATGTTGACTAAGGTGAGGGGTACGTGGTCAATTAGAGAGAAACTTCAATTGCACAATTTCTATATGCGAAAACTCGGCACTTCAAAGAGCTAGCAGATAATTTTACAATGTACAATGAACCTCCTTAAACAAAGGCAGACGGTCATTTTAGATTAGGGTGAGCCTTAAAGAAATGTAATCAGTAGAAAATGATCTCATACACAAATTCCTTGGCTTGTAAGTGCAACGCCCCTCAGAGGGATACATATTAGACTTTTTAGCTTCTCACAGGGTAATGCACTTTTGTGTTAATTGCTGCGGTTATTGGCTAATTTGAAGCCTGCTGCTAGAATTCTCTGAGTTGTACACATAATTGGCGAAAAAGAACAAACAACCTAATGCAGTTTTAAAAATGAGGCTTAGCAAAAGAAGGGTCGAATCCTTACATTTTTACAAAAACTGCTGTGTTAGTTGATAGAACATCTCTTCACAGTGATATCTTACAGCAGGATTATAGGTTCGAAGTCATTTGTCCGTCCTGTTATCTCGAACACTTAATTGGAAAAAAGGCACCCACCTTTTGGGAGACTAAGTCTCTAAGAATGACACACCATGGTCATTATATGAAACTCCAGCAGGGGACCATTTTAATTACTGTTGAGCTTTTTCTAAGCTTAAACCACAAACATATCTGCACCCTATTTCTCTTTACCTCAGAGTAACGTATGAAATATAACGCCGAGAAAAAGTCATTTTTCGAAAATACAAGGACCCGGCTAATGTGGAATTGTTTACACTTCATTAAAATACCTTTGTTAACATTAACCATCGGATCTGTATGTGCACAGTTTGAAAGATACTGTAATATTATAATAATAAATACAGAATACTTGACTGTTGGATTCCTTGATCTGCTTTCTCAAGCTAAGTGGGCATGATCTTTCGCGTGGACAAACCTTAAGACACTCACTCTGCTGAAGTTTTTATTTAATTTGTATAACAAGTCACTGGTTAGTGAAAAAGAGCACTATGTTACTTGAATATATCCTCTAACAATTTGTGAGAATTATGTGTAATTTTAATCTTGTCTTATTTTATTTTCTGATTATCGAGTACACCAATTGCGTGCTTATTTCCACTTTTCATGCACTTTCTCACTGCACTTTAATTTGTAGCCATACCACGACATTATTTACTGTTTGTTTCAAATAGGCAAGACAAAAGAACAGTATGACTGGCAGGTGTGGCTTTGCTGGCTCTTGGCCACAAATGACGCAAAAGAACATTTCCATGAAATAATAGTGGCAAAAAAAAACCTACAGTGAGAGCGAAAGTAACCTTTGGCCTTAGACATCACACAGTTTTCCCAGACCCAAAAATTCCAGGGAACGTATCACTAAGCTTTTTATTTAATATTTTATCTAGAATGTTTTGTATTGTTTGTTGATCGTGAGAGTGTCTTTGTACCTTTGACACATTAACATAATGCTGTTATTAAGCAATCAAATCATTCAACCAAGAAGAAAAATACAACAAGCCCTTTCGCAAAGACAACATAACTATATCATCTGAAACGTAATAAATTCGTTAAAAGAATCCAAAAGCTACTGAAAAGGTGAGTCTTGTTTTATTTTTCATGGACATTTTTTTTATCCCCATAAAGAATGTATAGGTCTATGCTTTTTAAATTAAACAATTGCAGTACCTTAAGACACTAGTTAAGTAAAATTTAAAACGAAATTAGCTACTTTCTGCTTGAAATCAGTGTCATAGCATTACCGCAAGAGTGTCTTCGACAAAGAAAAGATGCTTTTGTGATTCCAGTACCCCTAATAAGATGTAGGCTCTCAGTGTTCTTTTTGTCCTACAGTTGTTACAAACTCAAAATTTTTTCTCTTGAAAAAAGTATGATATTGAAAAAAAATACAATAAAAGAAAAAAGGTAAGAAGAGCACATCATTTAAAAACAAATTGTGTGCGCAAAGCCTATTGTCCAAAAGTTTTGAATTCAGTTTAGTCTTGCGCTGGCTTGCTTTGCGAGATGTTTTTCAAGTCGAATCTGCTAAAATGATACTTGATGCAGTTTGATAACTCATTGACAACTGGGGTTGCGTATTTTTCTCGGGTTTTCTAAGCTCTTCGTAATTCTCAAAAATACTCCTTCTAGAATTGTTATATATCATAGCATTGATGCCTCACCTGCGTAGCCAACAAATGAGCAAAAACAACAAAAAACTATTCGATTATTATTATTATCATTCAGCCTTTTTTATAATGCGTTTGTCAATTTTTTTTTGCTCTAGTGAAAACTGATTTGCTGTTTTTCTAAGAGGAAAATTACCCGCGCAAACTGAATAGTTGAATAAGCGTCTTGGAGGGATTTAAAACGGGTTTATAATTAGGAATTAAGTTGTCATTGGTGATGGCCCTTTGTTCACATTGTTTCTAAAAACAGATGTTTCTCGAAACTTCGTCGGACTCATTAACTTTAAAATTGTAATTTTTAAGTTTGCAATGCAAACTCTATATAATTAACCTCTATACGTCAAAAATAGCAGAAAAATACCTTGACGTAAACGTAGATACGTAATTCATAGACAATGATTTTTTAATAATTAAAAACCCTATATTTTGTTATTAGCAGTCATTTTACCTTTCTACATCATTGTCAAGTAAAACACTACATAAGTAAGTTTATACATTGCTAGGTCAATTCGGTAACCTCCGTTGTTAAATGACCATTCTTACCTTAATAACACACACTTTACTATGTTTTCACTTGAAAGGTTCCAGTGCAACAAACCTACAAAGGCAATTTCCTAAACAAATATCGATGATAGACATCCAGGGGACATGGACTTGAAAATACCCTATCTGGTTCATTTTTGGGGGTTAGTTCTTCTGCTGATCATGTTGAAAGGTAAAAACACTCAATCCATTCAAGTATCACGAACCACCTACTTTAAGTTTGATCCGAAACTCTTAAGGTTGGAAAAAGTGTTGGTATTTCATGTCAGTTAAAAAACAGAGCCAACCTAACACACCGCCGTGCTTTTGTGAAGTTCCCCCTAACAATTAGGCAGAGGGAGATAATGCCTGGAATCAAACAACATAGTAGATCTGAAAAATGAACAGTTTTTGAGAGAAAGAGGCTCTTATGAATTTCTGAAGGAAATGGATGGAATTGGCACAAAAGTTGGAGAGTACCGATAAGGAAAGACCATGCATTAAGTCGTTAATAACCGTTTTCTTTTTTACAGTGTCTACGGGTGATCAGCCTTGTTCGACTGGGTTTACTGGAAATAACTGCTCTGTTAGTAAGTATCTTGATATCTAAGTTTGCAAAGAAAAGAAAACAAAAAAAAAAGTGAATATAGCAAAAAAGGGTCTCGATTTGGAGCTTGCCCGACTTTCTGCATTTGCAAATAAGGATTGTTATTAGCGCAAGTTAAATCTCATCAACATTTTTTGTAGATGAGTAAACTAATCAAATATCTCTCTTTCAAGTTTTTCTTGTTTCCAACTAAATTCCTTGCCAAACGAAAATTTCTAGCGTGAGAGAAATTGTGTGATACTATGCGTGGTCACGTGTTTTAGTTTCTCAGTTCCGCAATAATGATTTCAGATTAAATTGCATCGTTCGTCCACTAGATATGTGGCGAGTAACTTTGCGACAGTGGAATATCCCTCTACAGGAGCAACAAAAAAAGTTTTCCATCTCACCCTTAGAGGTCGCTTAGTTAAGGTTTCAAATGTTGCGCGGTATATTGTGTGGAGCTTCCCTCTCTGTATACTGCTAGGAGAGAATAGTTTTCTTTATGTGTTAATTCTCAAGACACACTTTTCTTAGAAGTATGAATTGAGCCCCATTTTTCTCATTGCAAGCACTCAAAGCATGATCAGATGATCGGTTACGACAATAGTTAGATATTTGAAAGAGCAAAAATCGTTACAGTCCGTCCCCTTTTTAATAAAATGGCTGTCGCACCAATTATCATTAACTCCCAGATAAATGACAATCTTTTCGTTTTACAGATATCGATGATTGCATTAGCGTTAATTGTTCTGGTAATGGTAACTGTAGTGACCGTGTAAATGGCTACTTCTGTTTTTGTTTCCATGGCTTCTTTGGAATCAATTGCGAAATAGGTAAGGAAGAACAGACTGCTTTTAAATAGTCATTTAAGGTTGCTGATATCAGTTTCAACACTATCTACATGTGTCAGTCCTGCTACCCAATACCGTTTAATACTGTTTTAATTCAGTTGCAATGGCTATGGATCCCGACAAGTTTTTCATGGCTCTTTATTCATAACATTTTATTCATCGTATTCCAACTTTGTGAATGGATACGCTGACCAAGAGGACGCATCCAGTCAGTTTCAACTGAACCAATATATAGTTATGCAAAGTCAGAAAGCTTCCAACATAAACTGTAACACCTGTTTTACGACTTTAATTTCCACCTTTAATAGCCATTGTAAATAGAATGAATTGTTTTGATAATGCTACAGTCGCTTCTTTTGAATTTACAGTCAACTATGGGCACAGTTTTACCGTTTTAACAACCTTGCAATATGCGAGGAGGTGCTCAGAGTCACGTTAAATATGATTATACCTGGTGACAACACGTTTGCTCCGATTATTTTATTTTTAGATGCTGATAAATGCTTTCCTGAACAGTGTAAAAACGGCGGGACTTGCTATCATGAGAGAGACTTGTTGAAATGTAACTGTACTGCAGCGTATGAAGGAGAAAGATGCGAATCAAGTAAGTACGTCTTTAAAATCAAGCGTTTTTATAGATTAGAAGTTAGGTTTTAGATTCGTCTATTATTTGCAGTGATCGCCTATTTCAATCTTCTCATTCTTTAGTATCTACAACTAGGGGTACCTTCCAGCAAGTGCCAACGAGGCGAATTCGTTTATCTTTTGTGGAATATGCCTATTCAGATCTTCGCGATATTTTTTTCATAATTTTAGAGGTTTAAAATGGATTCCGCAAAAGAAAAGAATGGCACCCAACTTCAAAACAACAACTTTGGCACATTCTAGCCTTTCACTTCTATTAAACAATCACAACATGACTTGGAGCTTTGTTGGTAAATACGAGCAAGTTAGCACTTACGTTTCTTGAAAAATTCCATTGTATCAAAACTGCAAACGTTAGAAAGTAAAATATAGTTTAAATGAGGCCTTCGACTGCTGAAATTAAAAATAATAATTAAATTCCGAGCAACAGCGTCATCAGGGATAAGACAAATATTTCGCGTGGTAATATACACAAGAAAAAATTGGTGTAAAGTAAAATGTGTGAAAAGCATAGGAATAGGGCGGAATGAATCAGAGGTATAAAAATATAAACTTGAATAAAATACAAAGAACGAGTGTCACAGGACAAAGAGTCTCTTGAAAGGCATAATAATAGTCTTCAAAACAAAAGGTCCGCTAATTCGATGCTTTCCTCCCGGGAGTTTTTGGTTGTCTCAATGTAAATCGAGCAGCAAAAAAACATGCTGGTTGACAAAATCTCTCGAAAGACATAGATAAATTCTAAAAAAATAATAGGTCCGCAAATACGTTGCATTCCTCACGGGAGCTGAGGACTGGTTCAATGTAAATCGACCTGGGAAGAACACGCTGGTTCTGATAAAAGTTTTCAGAATATAACCCTATGCCTTGATCAACTGCCGCTTAAAATTCAATTCACAAAGGAAAAGAGAACACTGGAAACCCTGGTTCTGAGTCGAAAAGCGAACACGCTACGTCAATGTAAATGAAGCTGCAAAGAACAAGCTGGTTCTGACAAATATTTGAGCGTAAAACCCTATTCCTTGATCAGCTGCTGCTTTAAACGCAATTTATAAAGCAAACCAGGGCACTAATTGCCCTTTTCAAACTAGAAATCGTATGAAAGCTTGCTCACCTGTTAGGTACTCTTGAACAGACAACAAAAAGCTGCACACTGAATCACACAATTGAACCACTCCAGAAAATACCATGACATACCATAATGCTCTTTGTTTTTCACCCCAAAAATTTGAATTAGCATTGTTTTCAGTTTCTCTTGGGGACATTTTAACTCCCAAGAGAAACTGAACGTGGGACAATACTTATGCAAAATTTGGGGGGGACAAACAAAGAGCATTATGGTATGTTATGATATTTTCTGGAGTGGTCAATTTCGGACGACGAGTTGTAAATACAAGACCATGATGTCTTACTTGCACCCAAATATGGTCAAAAATGCAAATTTTAGAGGGATGCGCGGCGTTATAATTCTGCCGCCGAGGCAACCTCGCTTCTTAGCTCGGTTGCGTCGTTGGAAACAACTAGAAAGTTAATTATTTTTCTTTTCTTTTCTCTACTTTTTGTTTTTTTCTATAGAGAAGCCATCTATAACATTCTCTGTCATAATGACGTTGAGAAGCAGACAATATATATCCGACTTTGCTGACCTAACCAAACCAACGACTCGTGCCATCATCGCAGACCTAACCGACATATTCACACCTTTCTTTAACAAAACATTTCAGGACTTCCTTCAAGTAATCTTCTCAAGATTTTCCCCTGGGAGTTTAGTGACAAACTTCGATATATATTTTGAGCCAACAGCGAATGTTACAAAAACTAGTATTATCCAAGCACTGGAAAGAGGCAATGGTACAAAAGACTTGCAATTTGAAATTTTGGACAAGATTACATTTGCCAGTGGAAACCCAGAGAAAGTGGAAACCCTTGAAATAACTGAAGAAGGTTTGAAATCGGTTTGTAGTTGCTTAAAATGTCATTAAGGTTCGACCCAACACGGTATGGTCCTGGAAACCTATACCTTAAAACCGCCTCTTTCTTTCAAGCAACTTCATAATTTTTACCCCACTTTCTTCGGCCAGTCGAGAGCTAGTGAAGCTTTCGGGCAGGTTAGACATGTATCTGGTTCCAGGTCAATTGTTTCGATGCTTGAAAACTTGAAAGTGTCATTATTTTGTTTTGATGCTTAAAAATTTGCATTCCTTTCTAGCTATAGAGTTGTGCTATAGCAGCCCTTTATAGTTACAAATTGTCAGAAACATAAAATAATGGATCGAAATTTTAGGATCATGGGTGCAGCAGATAAAGGCACCTTCTGATAGAAGGTTTATGGTGTTCAGTCTCCTTAGGTGTTTGACGTGTTTACATTTATTATGGTTGGACTTTTGTCTTAAATGAATCACAAAGGAATGTTTTGGCTTGAAGTGAATGGATAGAAAGTGTTAAATTTTGAAGATTTACCAAGAGAAGATGTTCTTTTTAACAGATTCTTCCTCATCGAAGCTTGCAACCTGGATCCTGGTTTTGATCATAGCCGGAGTCATTTTCTTCATCCTTCTTTTGATTCTCGTAGTTTTGTTTGTGAGTATCAATAAATGTTTATAGTAAGTTGATACAGGACTTGTCAAGTTTGTCAACTATTTCTGGTTTACAGCTCAGGCGTTAGCCATATGGCGGCCATGTTAGTTGACAAAGAGTTGTCTGAATGTAAATGTTTTGATAAAACAGTGAATTTACATGACATACTAGTTGCTTGTACCGCGTAAGCTACTGTAGCTTCTTCTCTTATAAGGCAAACCTGGCGTTTGTCAAAACCTTGAAATAACAGCAATGTATATTAAAAAACATGATTCGTAGCCAGCACAGTAACACTATAATGGAACTGTTAAAGGTGATAAGAACTGTTAGCTTTATTTTTATTCTGTACCTTAATTTGAAACGGTTATTATTTGTTTGGCTGCCCTTTGTCTCTACACAAGTAGTTTACTTCATTGCCTTGTTTTGACAAGTAATATGATTGAGGCATAAAGTTATTCTTTTATACTTGAAATTCAAACTTCCCTGGACACTGTTATAAGTGAGTAGGTAAAAAGCTGGTCACTTGGTCTTTGTGAACTACTCTGTTCCTGGGGCGTAAAACAATTCTCTCTCTTGTTGTAGGTGTTATACAGACGTAAAGATAACCAGCACCCAATGAGACGAAGACGAAGTGAGATGGTAGTTATTGATGGTAGTTGGTCCTTAACATCGCAGAAAAACACGAGAACGACATTAGCAGAATGAAGAATCAACAATTACATTGTAAGTTGTTATCAGGTTTGTTAGGTCTCACAATTATTCACCGAAGTGGAGGTGAATGGTGCTGGATACATTCCAGTGTTTTTGGATCGGACACACTTTAATCAACGAAAAAAGGCAATTCAAGTCATGAATTCTTTTCGCTTCTCAACATAACAAAAGCTCATCTGAGTAAAAAGAAAAAAACAAAAAAAATGAAGTACAAGTGTGTAAACAAAAGCAGATGCTTTTGTGCTGTGTGCTGATTTTGGGTGTGGATGGAAAATTGGTGACACAGAAGTACACACAAGTGTGTACGCATGTCACAAAGCAAACGAACAAACAAAAAAGGAAAGTAAACAACAATCATGCTGCAATATTGTACTTAGTCTTTACCATTTGAAAAAGCTCGGAGCACGGGAGGGGTTCACTGAAGTCATATTTCCGAATATAAAATACATCACAATTGCCATCATAGGGTTGGAACATCAGAACATTGTAAGACACACGTTCAAACATGTAGTTTTTAAGGCTTCAAATCTCAGTACTGCTGTGTATTGTTTCACTTTCATTTGGCAACAATATTAAAAATCCCAAGGATTATTCGAAAAATGTCAGCAGGTCTAACAAACCTTTTCAGTTATAGATTTTGAATTCATAGTTCATAAAAAAATAATTGATTTTCTATAGAAAAAAACATTCCGTAAAGGCAACGTCCTTAAAGGTCTTTAGTATTAAGGTTAGTTACCGTTCACTCACTCATTCGTTTGTTTATTTATTAACAGACGTTTTTATTTCATCTTCATAGATTTTTTCGTGGATTAGACTAGATGGAAGATTAAGGCGGGCCACCAGTGGCAAATACTACCATCACCTGTTCTTGTTTTTGTTGCTATTATTGTTGCTGTTATTAAACCTCTCTAATAAAAAGATAATATTTGCGTTTTCTTGAAGTTATTGAAAAAGTTATTATTTTAGGCTTGATTTAACATAAAGTATACTTAACGTATACTTAACAACTCATTACTTTGTGCGGCTTGTAGCGAATTGGTTACTATTCTTTTTGGCCTTTATGTTTTGTTTTTCAAGTTCAGACCACCTCATGTTCTCAAGGAAGTTTTCCTTTAATTTGTATTTTCTTAAAATTATGCATACGTATTCAATTGGATAGGCTGACATTTAAAAGAAACAGTTTTCTGGGGTAACGTCACATGATCTGAAACAGGAAAACATTTTATTTTTAATATAATTTAACACTTTCAAATAGCTGAGCTTGGCTACACCCAAGTCATTGTTTGAAACTTCCCACAACAGGTAACATCTGGGAATCACCTCTCCACAACTGGAGGCCGGACGACTTGGTTTGTGTGTACAAAAGTTAAAAGATTGAGGGTTGTACTTTTGAATATGTTTTGTTCTTCTATTCAGCTTTGATTCAGTGAAATTGGAAAACAGTTACATAAATGAACTTAAATTAATGTAAAAAACTGAAAAGTAACAAGTAAATATTCATTTTTGAGTAGGGATGTTAATGTTCACTGTAACAGCTTGACTTGCCCATTAGACGGATAAACGTTAACACTGAGATCTCGCAGCATTACAAACACAACTGTTAACGAACATGCAACATTCAACCTAATTTCGCACGAGATCGTTTATTATTCATGCCGATCAGAACTGTCAATCACCAGCACGCTGAAATAAAATCTAAGCTCGAAGCAGAGACACAAATGTCAATGCCCTATTACTCACCACCCCCCTCGGAACTTTTCAGGGATAATTTATAACACTAGACATGTGCCATATTGTTAAACAGCTTGTGGTTCAGTGTCAAGTGTAATGAAGTCGTGATTGAGATGCGAATGCCCTCTAACGTAACTTTGGCATAGACACTAAAGGTGGTCGTCACTGCCAGACACTTTTTTACAGCCCTAATGGTGGCCTAATGGTTCGTCAAGCATTTACGATACCTATCCGAAATGACTATTTGTAGATGTAAAAGAATCTACAATTTGTAAATGTAAAAGAAAGCACTTTCTCCTCTCTGATTTAAAGACCGTGAACGTTGCTCCCGCCGGGAATCCAACTTCAACCAGAGTAGTAACGATTTGCTACTGAAACATTGTCTTCAGTAATTTTTAGAAAAAATTTTACTTAAGTTGGAAAGAGCACTAGAGGTTATTGCAGTCAACTAACAACTTTACAGCTATACCATTACGTTGAGGATAGGATAGAGTAGTTTGATAAGTTTTATAATGTCAGTGAAATATATGTAGGGTTTTGGATCCCAGATGCATAGTGAACTGTGTTCAACATCTTCATGCTGCTGCTGATGGTGACGATTATTAATACTATGAGGATCCTGGAACATTGACAATGTAGGCCCATTGGATGTGTTGGCCTTTTTGTCTCTTTTCCTTACAGCTAACATGATGAATACCTTCCTTCTATTTTTTCTCAATATTACTGAGTAACTAACATTTAGACTCGAAAAGCCTTATGTTTATAATTTCGTCTTACCAAGGAGCGATGGTGGTTTCCTACCCTCAACGTAATGGTATAGCTGTAAAGTTGGTTACTTGACTGCAATAACCACTAGTCCTCTTTCCAACTTAAGTAACATTTCTCTAAAAATTACTGAAAATAATGTTTCAGTAGCAAATTGTTATGATCACCTTATTGGAAAGTTCTATTATAACGTTTCCAGCCCACAAGTTTGCGGCGCACATGTTGACCTACACCTTCCAACGTCATGACGTCATTTATTAGCGCGAAAATAAAGGAAACAATTAAAAATGGGGTTTTATCGAAACGTTTTGTCACGTCTCTTACCCTTGGTGAAACCTGGTACCCATGATGAGTTAATTATACTTACGAAAAATGAAACGTTGAAACCAAAATTCCCGAACGATTGTTGATCTTTGGTTTCCGTTTTTTCCGTTTTGCTCTGTTTTGTTTTTTTCCTCAGGAAACGTTTTTGCTAGACACATAGTATGAGTATTGCACTCATCAATAACATTCTTCGTAATTTTATCCGACATATCCTGTTTCCATTGTCTCCATGACAGCCGACTTTGTAGTTCTTTTCCATAAAAGGACATAAATTATTTTTTATGGTTGCTATTAAATTGCAAGGCAGGTGGATCGTACAAAACTCCAGTTTTTAGAATCCTCAATTATTCATTAAGCGATCGCGACTTTTTGTTCGGTGTGAAATTAACGGAGGTTAGTGCGGAAGGAGATGTGTGCCAAATATCTGGAAATTTTGTGCATTTGCAAACAGTATATTTTACTCCACTGAGATGTATGTCTCACTTTTAAAGCTTTGCATATGGATCTTGACTGCGATTGTTATGGATATTTTCCCCACAGTTTTAGGTAAGACTTCCTTTTGTTGTGATTGTCATTTAACATAATAAGCCAGGTCTATAAAGTATTATTTACTTTTGAAATGGATGTCATTCAAGATTATCAAACTAGAGAGAGATGAAAGTCTTTAAAACTGCTAGTTTTCTTTCATCAAAATTAGATGCTTGTAACGAGAATGTGATTTGATCGAGTAGGAACTGCTATAAGTCGGAATGAAATTCTGTCAGTGTTAATTATAGAATTTCCATTTTTATATGATTTGCTTTCTTTTGATGAGAGACGTCCCAGCATTTACATTGGTTTGATGTCTTCAGTTTGTTCAAGTCATTCTAACTTCGTAAAGAATTTAAAAGCACCTTCAGATGGACGTCTCCTTGTTAAGTAGTAGTTTTAGGTAAAATATCCAGGCTTTTTTGGAACCCCACCAGTTTATCAATGTCCTTATTACTATTACTACACATTTTGGCAAATATATAAGTGGGATATGTGTAATACAGGTACAAAATGATCTCAGGTAAAATTATTTACTAACTTTTTTTTAATAGTTTCCACTTATTTTTGCCATTTCTTGTTATGGAATCCAACGTTAATAACGTTTCTCATCAATAAAAAATATTTAAGCAATAGGGGGCTGGTGATTTACAAGCTTTTCGTGTGTTCTCCCATTACATCCCATGTGGGTTATCACGCTGGGAAACCCATAGAAAGTGTGGTCTATTACTTTTATAAAATAACTTAAAGTTTTCTATGACTTTACCGGCAAAATAAACAATAGGCTTCTAACCAATCAGAACGCGCATATTATCTTAGTTTTATAAATCTGACAGGATGAACAATGTTCCAAAACCCTCATTGTAATCCGTTATAATCATCAATTTTGCCCATCCCTATATTCCTTTCCGTTTTAGGAGGTTATTTATATATTTCATTCGGTTCTGGTGGCTAGTTTAGAGTGACTGGATTTGGCTAAGTTGCGCGACATACGATAGTTCCCACATGTTTTTCACCTCTTCTCCTCCTATAACAAACGTCTTAACATACACTCCAGATTTTGTGGAACCTCTAAAGTGAAAAAGGTTTAAGCCAAATTAAAACTGTCAGAACTTTCTTTGTGAAATTTTAGCAGAGCATCCTAATTTAAAGTAACCATCTCATACGTTACGGTATATATCTTATTATCAATCATTCAAATTAATTCGCCTGCTAACTTTTCATTTCGACATCTATATCTTACATTTGGAAATGACACCTGGAAAATCTTGATACTTTACCCAACCAGAATAATGTGTTAACTTGATATTTGCTCCATTTTTAATAGGGGCAAGTAGAACTTCCTTTGTGATAAACGGGGCATCATTTTCCCAAAAGCCTTCTTGGTTTTCTACGACACTGATTGCCTCACACAGTCATCAAGTAGACACAGCCAAGCTGACCAACTTCACTTCTCGTTGGTATTTAAATCCGAATAATTATCAGACTATTTATTTCTCTAGTCAAAGTCCCCTTCTATCAGTGGATGGTACAACAGATCACATGATTTCAACTATGTCAAGGGATGGGAAGTCTACAGAGAAGAAACAAGATACAAACACCGCCTTTTCAAATTATTCTGTTACAACGAGACAAACATTGGTTGCAGAGATTGAAGTATCAGCAAAAGTAACAAAAATTCTAGCGGCAACGACAGCAACGAGAACAGGAGTATCAAACCCTCCAATAAGAGCAGCAGTAGTAGCAACAAAGGAAACAGCCGTAGCAGTAGTGACGACGACAAAAGCATCGGGAAAACTAACAATAAAATTAGGAACAATAACAACAACAGGTACAATGGGAGTAACAGCCTCGCCAAAAACGGCAGAAACAACAACAGCATTGATGGAAATAGCCGCCACACCAATAGCAACAGCAACAACAACAACAGCAGCAGCAACAATGGTAGTAGCAGCCACAACTAAAGCAGCGGCAACAAGAACAGCGTTAGCAACAAAAACAAGAAATTTAGCAGTATTGACAGCAACAACAGACAAGGCAGTAGAAAAACAAAAAACAACAATAGAAGAAGCAGCACTAGCAACAAAAACAACGACTACAATAACAACAGAAGCTACAAAGTTTGCTACTTCTGTTGTTACAGCGGTAGCAGCAGCATCAACAACGACTACGACAGTTACACCAAAAACAACAGCGGTAATGACAACACAACCCACGATAAAGAACATAGTTGCGAAAACATCCGAAGCAGCGGCAACAACAACGACAGAATTTGCTGCTTTTGCAGAAACAGGAACAGCAGTGGCAATTACCACAAAAGGAGCAGCAGCAACAACAACAGTAGCAGCAAAAGCAACAATACAGGCGGCATCGACAGAAACAGCAATAACGGTGATAACAAAAGGAAGGATGATGGCAGAAGGAACAATCCCTGAATTAACAACAAAAACCTCTTCAAAGGAAGTAACATCAGGAACTGTAGCCGCTTTACTGACAGTGTTTACAGCAGTGTCAACAGCAACGGCAGCAACAATCACAAAAGCAGAGCCTCCGGAGACAACAACAACATCAACAGAAGCAACAGCAGCAACAACAACGACGACAGACGCAACAACATCAACACTAACAGAACAAACAGCATTCGCATCGCAAAAGGTGGCGACAACAGCAATTACAACACCAGTAGAAGTGACAATAGCTACACCATCAATAACAACATCAGCAGAAGCAAACACAGTAACAGTAATTACAACAACAGTGACAACAACAACAAAACCAGCAGTGACAGTAACAACAAAAGTAATAACGAGAAAAATATCAAATGCAATAATAACAATACGAGCAGAGACAACTGAAGTAGCGACAGCAACATCACCAGCAGACTCAACGACGTCAGCATCGACAACAGCAGAAACAACAACAACAGCAGAAGTAATAATAGCCACAACATCAACAACAACACCACAGGAAGCAACAACAGCAACAGCAAAAACACTACCAGCACAAGAAACAACATTGGCATCGAAAAAAGCTGCGACAACAACAAAAGCATCAATTACAACACCAGTAGAAGTGACAATAGCCACCCCATCAATGACAACATCAACAAAAGTAAACAAAGCAACAGTAATAACAACTGTAGCAATATCAACGATAACGAAACCAACACCAGCAGTAACAACAGTGGTAACCAGACCAAAAGCATCGAAAACAAACCCAACGGAGGGAACAATAACAACAGCAAAAGACCCAAATGCAATAGCGACAGCAAAAACGACAGGAGCAACAACAATAGCATCAGTAACAACACCAGCAGAAGTTATAAAACCTACACCATCATCAACAGCAGCAACAGCAACACCACCACCAGAAAAAACAGCATCAATACCAACGCCTGTAGAAGTGATGACTGCTACACCATCAATAACAACATCAGCAGGGGCAGACACTGCAACAGTATCGATAACAACAGTGGCACGAACAACAACAACGAAACCAACACCAGTTGGAGCAATAACAACAGAAGTAATAGCGAAAGCAAAAGCAACAATAACAAGCCGAGAGGAAGCAGCAGCAGTCGCAACTACAATTGCAACAGCAACGTCAACAGTAGAGACAACAACATCAGCAACGACAATAGCAGAAACAAAAGCAACAGTATCAATAACAACACAAGCAGAAGCAACAACTGTATGGACAACAATAACAGCAGAAACAACAACTGTATCAACCGAGATACCATCAGAAGCAACAACGGTGTCAACAACAGCAGCAGAAGCAAGAACAACAGCATCAACAACACCAACAACAAAAGCAACAACTGCATCAACATCAATAACAACACCAGCAAAAGTGACAATAGCAACAGTATCACCATCAATAACAACACCAGCAGAAGTGATAATAGCAACAGCACCAATAACAACACAAGCAGAAACAACAACTTTATCAACAACAACACCAGCAGAAGCAACAACTGCATCAACAACAACACCAGCAGAAGCAACAACTGTATCAACAACAATGCCAGCGGAAGCAACAACTTTATTAACAACAACACCAGCAAGAGCAACAACTATATCAACAACAAGACCAACAGAAGAAACAACTACATCAACAACAATAACAGCAGAAACAACTGTATCAACAGAAATACCATCAGAAGCAACATCAGTTTCATCAACACCAGCAGAAGCAAGAACAACAGCATCAACAACACCACCAACAAAAGCAACAACGGCATCAACAAAAACACCAGCAAAAGCATCAACTGCATCGACAACAATACCAGCAGAAGCAACAGCTTTATCAACAACACCAGCAGAAGCAACAACTGTATCGACAACAATACCACCAGAAGCAACAACGGCATCAACAACAATAACAGCAGAAGCAACGACAGCATCAACAACAACACCAGCAGAAGCAACAACTGTATCGACAACAATACCAGCAGAAGCAACAACGGCTATAACAACAACACCGGCAGAAGCAACAACTACATCAAAAACAATACCAAAAGAAACAACGACTGCATCAACAACAATAACAGCAGAAGCAACAACGGCATCAACAACAACACCGGCAGAAGCAACAACTACATCAAAAACAATACCAAAAGAAACAACAACTGCATCAACAACAATACCAGTAGAAGCAACAACTTTATCAACAACAACACCAGTAAAAACAACAATTTCATCAACAACAACACTAGTAGAAGCATCAACTGCATCGACAACAACACCAGCAGAAGCAACAACTGTATCGACAACAATACCAGCAGAAGCAACAACTGCATCAACAACAATAACAGCAGAAGCAACAACAGCATCAACAACAACACCAGCAGAAACAACAAAAGCATCAACAATAATAATAGCAGGAACAACGATAGCATCAACAACAATACCACCAGCAGAAGCAACAACTGTATCAACATCTGATTTAATATCAATCCCAGTAGAAGCAATACCCACCACAGCCACAATAGCGATACCAGCAGAAGCAACAACAACGTCAGTAACAGCATCAATACCGACGCCAACAGAAGCAGCAACTGAATCAATTACTACCCCGCCAGAGGCAACGACAGCGACAGTATCGACAACACCAGTAACAGCAACAACTGCATTACGAACACCCCCAAGAGAAATCATAAATACACCATCAACAACACGAGCAGAAACATTAACACTAACAGAAACAACAATGACAAAACCAAAAACGACAACCCTAGGGGAAGCAAAAACAGAGGTACCTGTACAGCTTTCAAAAACAACGGTGCAAGTGATAGGGAACATTGCAAAAACCAAGCAAAGGACTATCACGTGCGTTTTCAAAGATGCCATGTTCTGTAACACTCGTACACATACGCCTCCACTAACGACGGATTCAAAGGAACATTATCAAATGTTAACAAGTGAGTTAATTTAACTTATACTTGGCTTACAGCGGGAACTACATAAATAAGTGCTGTTATAGAATAAAGACCGTTCTTAGCTTATTCGTGCCAAATCTGGTCCAGATCAATTTGAAAAAAAAAACAATAACACCACTTTACGGGCAACGGTAATTGTTTTTACGAAATTAGATCAAAAGATACCCTCAGTAATGTCGCTTTTACGGGACACTTAACCTGATGCCCTAATTAATGGGTGTGGGAGTCAGTCATCTTCTTGAGTACCACACACTGTGACATATGACTTTATTTATTATTCGCGACTGATGCGATTTTCATCTCCTATTTTCTTAAAAAACTTGTAATTCTCTTTCTCGTCCGTTCCTTGTTAATTTTATTTTAAGTCGACATTGAGTCCCATTTACATGTACTTTCGGCATAGTAAAGGATTGTTTTAACATTCACTTAAAGAATTTGGCGAAGACTATTCCACAAAAAAACAAGTCTTTTTGTTAAAGTTACTCGCACTGATAGGCAGGTGCGTTATGCACAATGCAACGATGAGTGTCGAAATTTTTTGTTAAGATTGTCAATTATTTATTGATGGGTTTGTCCGGTGAAGGCCTCAACGAAGACAGCGTTACAAATCAACACAAAGGATATCTTTGGAAGGATATAAAATCATTCATTATAAAATGAGATGATAGCTTGTAGCCCGATGTATTTCTCTTGGATTTTCCCTTCTATTGTCTGGGGAATTATCCCCACAGTTATAGGTACGTCGTCTTTCCATTCGTTTGTTGTGACTCGTTGCGTTGCGATTCAATAAGCTTTGAAACCCCATGCCTAACTCTGCTGACGCGCTGAGGAAAAAGTTAACTTGAAACAACTTGTCATTTTCTTCAATATTTGATCTGTACCCAAACATTTAAAGGGCAAATAATATAGAGTGCTTAAGTTAATAAGTTAAGCGAAAAATACAATCTTTATGAATGTTAAATAATGCTAGGTTTGAAAGCATTATTTTGTGATTGAAAACGTTCATATTTCTATCGTCGATGATCTCATATCTCCACTTCTGCTTTGCTTTTAATTCTTAAGAAAATAATTTCTCATCACCACTATGGCAACTTTTGTGACATGAACTTTCCTCTCATTTCCTCTGATTATCATAATACCTCGGCGAAAGTCGAAAATTTTTAGTTAATCGTTTATTTTTAAATTAACTGAATAATAAACAATAAATACAAGAGATGACCATAGTTTCTCTCTTGAGAAGTTTCTAGTGAAACTTTAAGATGTTTGTAAACTACAATAAGAACAGAAGAGACATATCTTGTTGTTTCACAGTGCAAAACAAACTAGTTTTAAACGATATCAGACTGGCAATTCAAGAGCAACTGGAGAAGGTGCAGGGAAATAAGTGGTCAAGAATAGAACCAATCACATTTTACAATCTTTAGATAAAACGAAGGCAGGTTTATATGAACTATTGCTAGCAGCTCTTGAAAGCTCGTGATGTTATTCGTTCCCTGTAGCACTAAGCCCCATTGATTTAATGACCTTAAGACCATTTTAAGGCTCACTCGAACAAAGAAGGTGTGTAATCTTGAAAGAGCTAGGGTCATCACATACACAAGTGTAAATGAAAGTGAATTCTTCCTCTCAATAATATACAAGAGTGAATAACTCCTTACCTCGTTTCGACAGGTATCACTACAAGTTTTTCTGTTACAAACGGGTCATCGGCTGTCAACGAGTCTGCAAAGTTGACTATTTCGCTTACATCTATCAGGACTGTAGCAACATTACCAACGGAGTTATCTTTCAGTGGCAAGTCAAACTCGGGCCATTTGTTACTGACTGCTACAACTACGAATCGTGTTGCAGGACAAAGCTCTGAGGTAAGCAAAGGCGTAAAGAATGTTGGACTATCCCATAACACCACAGTTTGTTTATCACGTACGGTACAGAGGGTCTCTTCTACCATGACGTCGAAAACAAGCGCCTCAGTAACAAGTGTTGGAATTTCATTTAGCGCTACAAATTTGGTATTGTTCACACCACTTGCTCCAAGTAAAATGTTTTCGCACTTGACCACTTCGCCTGCATTTATCAGGATTGAAGCAACATTATCATCGGGTTCATCCCTTAGTGGTAGGCCAAACTCGGACCAACCGTTACTGGCTGCTACAACTTCGACCCGTGTTGCAGGACAAAGCCCTGACGTAAGACGAAGTGAAAAGAATGTTGCACCATCTCACAATAACACCACAGTGTTGTTGTCACGCACCATACAAATGCTCCCTTCAACCATGACTTCACAAACAGATGTTTCAGTTACAAGTGTTAACATTTCATATGGCACTACAACTTTGGCATTGTCTACACCACTTGCTCGAAGTAAAACGTTTTCGCTACTCAGTTTTTCGTCAGCAGAATTTCCTGAAGGAACAGCTTTTTCTCCTGACCTTTACACCTCAAGAAAAAAGGTTACTTTAACTTATAACAGCACAATTATGGTATCTCGGGTACCTACGCCAAGGATTGTTAAAACAATTAGCTCGTTCGTGAGATCAAGTTCTGCAGCTTTCTCTATAGTTGACGACATCTCCAAAACTAGAGCAATTTGGGGTTTGCTTTCGTCCCTTTTCGAAAACAAAATTTCGATGGCTAAAGAGAGGCTGCCTTCTTCGATAAATAGTGATGTCCTAACAACGACTAAAAGGGCAACTACTAACAATACTATAGGCACATCCTATCCTTTTGATCACAGTTCATCCATGACAGACGTAATTCGGTCTTCAACTACTTTCAGACTTTCGGCCTTTTTCTCAGGAATCGATACTGCAAGTGGTTTCCTTTTCCACAACAGGACAGTGCAACAGTCATCTTTGTTCATGATCCAAAGCAGGACGATCTCTCTTCAGGTAATGGCTGATTCTGAAAACTTTATATCTGAAAGAACAAGTTTTGCAAGCTCTCATAGTAGCGAGATACTTGAAAGATCTGTGCTTCTGGTCCAAAGTACATCAACTTTGAATACCATTACTTCACTTCACCCACTTTACAAATCTACAGGAAATTACGCGGATGTTTACGCCTTCTCGAGGATCTTTGTTAGCAGCTTTAATACAATCAAGTCGATTTTGCCCACAACCAAATTGAAACCCTTTACGACATCTCCAGTAGACGTTTCTTCAGAGTTCAATTTCCCAAGGACGACTATCTCTCGTTCTCAGGCCGTTACAGGTACCTTAGTTTCACCCGTGAAAACCCCCTACATTGAAACATCCAGAATACTCCTGAGCTCTTCTTTCAAGACTTTCGAAGCAACTATCGTTGCCACAGACCTGAGCGCTCCGAGAACAAGTACTTCAGCTTCTCGAAATTTCACAAGGACGTTCTCGACGTCACCTTTCTTGCAGAATGAGACAATCACGTCGAGAACGGTCGTCTCCTCCACGATTTCCAAATGGAAACGTTCTACGGGTTGGTTTACTTCAAGCAGACGTCGAGAAAATAGCTTTTCTCATGTTTCTGCAAGTGTTTTTGAATACTCCTCAAGAAGACAATCGACCACCACATATGCGTCTCATATAATTTCATCAACAATTCAGCCAGTAAGTGAACGGACTTTTACGCCACATATAAGAATTGTATCAACCAGACCCACTCTTTCCAAGGACTCATCTAGCCAATCTTTGTGGATCACATCGGAAACTTCCCAATGGGCGATCTCACCTACGTCTATCCTTGTAAGTCCTTCCAGTATTTACTACACCGTACGGACCGAATTTACTCCACCGTTTCAGAGAGAATTATACCGTGAAAGTGCAAGTCAGACCAGACCACTTAAAATATCATCAGTAGTTAAAAGTAATAACGTAAACTCCATAACTTCGTCGGGCTTGCGAACATTTCTTCCTTTCCTTACAACCAGCAACGATTTTTCTAGGTCAACTGACTCTCCTCACCAGGCGATTACATTCCTCAGCTCAGCGGTTAAAAACACCTTAAGCTTAAGAACGTTTCCTTCCGTAAATAAAACAAGCAGTCGCGTAAAACTACAAACATCGGTGGGGTCATCTTTAAAACACAAGACTGCAAACACACTCTCTGTGCAGAACTTCTATGGTCACACTGACGACTCATCTCGGGAATTTTTTAACGGAGAAATTATAGCCAGTGGCACCTTAAATATTGATGACACTATTCGTATGCCTACGTTGAAGCTTACCACGGTGGAAAGCTCTCAACTACTATCGACATATCCAAGTCGCGTGAGGAAAAGCTTAACATCTTTAGCGTCGTCTTCAACAGGGAAAATTTCCTTAGAGTCCATAATTCCAAGTACAACCACACCTCGTGAAGCACTCAGTTTTACCCTGAAAACGAAAAACACCTTAAAACGCACCAGTCAAACGTCGACGGAAGCGCTTTGCACCCAGTTGTCTACAATGTTAACTACTTTGATGCCTTCCTTAACTCTCCAGACGGCGAGAGTGTCTATGGTGACACAGAAGACTGTGTCTAGCATCCCATTCATGGATAGCTGGACAATAAGAACTGTCGTTAGCGCAAGCCCCTCAACAGGCTACACCTTGAAATCGGCGAGCACTGCACCAGCTACTACTCAAAGTCCTCTACAGTTTTTCCCCAATTTTTCTAACGATTCTAGACCTAATTTCCCATCGTCGTCTCCTCTGTTAGAGATGTCATCATCACAAGTTAACGTATGGCCAACTTCAGCTTTAAGGATTTCTCAGAAGAATGATCGAATGACAACAATGAGAACAATAGAAAATCAAGCCTTCCCAAGAAGCTTGTATTCAAGAGAGACATCTGCTTTGTCTGGTTCAGTTGCCACAGAACGTTTTACGTTTTCCGTCAAATCTAAAAGCCAATGGACGCAATCCGCTACGGAACTACTTGTACCTACTTCCTCTGGTAAAATATCAAGCACAATTCTTGATATGTCTAAATCTTTTACAACATCTTCCCATCCCATCTCGTCATCAGTTTCTGTTTTCTTTCAAACTGGACCACCACCCGAGGATCCAAAGCAATTTGAAGGAACCATGGTGTTACAGATGCTTTGGAATTTACGATATCTAAAAACATACACCCCAGAATACCAGGCTCTTGCCTCTACAATTAAGAGGGAAATCAGTAAGGCGTTTACGAATCTTGAAGGATTTCTATCTGTGCAAGTTCTACGCTTCTGGGAGAGTAGCGTTGGAGTTGACTTTCTGGTGTTTGTAAGGAAAAATGCCAACATTGACGAGAATACCGTAGAGAGGATGCTTACAGAGGCCAACAACACGGGGGTATTGAATGTACCTATAACAAGCCTGCAGGTTAACGAAAGAAGAGCTACAACTACTGCTTCGGTACCCACTCCTGTATCATCTAAGTCTCTGGAGCAGTGGGTGCTTGTTCTCATTGTTGCTGGTATTTTAGTGTTCCTACTATTGCTGATTATCTGTATTTTAGCGGTAAGTAAAATTGTTTTTCCAATAATTCCCTTAAACTCTGCTATTCTATTGTTTTCCTGTTATTTGTTTTAAGTATTAGTAACAAGGGTTGAAAAAGAAGTGAGTGACTGCAATTTTTGCCAATTCCAACGCTAAACAAGTTTTGAAAAGAAACACCCGTAGGAAAGCCGAAAACGGAGTGTGGATGGGAAAAATTTGAGACGATAAACTCGGTTTACGTTTGAGTGACTTCTGAAGTACTTTCGACCAGCCTCATTTTGTTCAAAAATTTGTACGAAAGTGTTATAATACTGTATTTATAATGCTTGTTTTGCGGCCTTGATGTTGTTAGTTAAAGGCCTTAGATTTACCGGCTGTAAGTTTGGGGATTGTAGTAACTGTAAAAAGAAATTTAACCAAATTTTCCAATTTGTTGTTGAGTGCGTTTAATGGTTTTTGTTGTCTTTTAGGGAAATAACCATTTTATTTGGCGGCCATTGATAGGTTGGGCAAGTACAATTGCAACCGAATTTGAAACTGATCCGACTTCTTTTTTATTCAGGTCAAATTGGCCAGGCGAAGTGGCGGATTTAAGCGAAGCAAGAAGTACGAGCTTTCGAGATGGAGTAATTACATTCACACCGAGTATCCTGACTCCGCTGCCAGATCCAAAACAAACTTGCCGGTGATATTAAGTATGGAAGAGAAACGACAGTACGTCAAAGACGATTCATATGAAGAACTTATTACATACAACATAACAGAAAGCAAAAGCGACGAAAGCCTAACACGCGAAGCTTTCAGAACGAAATTACGAGAAACTAGCTTCAACGGCAATCCTGAGTTCAGATATACAAACCAGGAGTCCAGAATATCGCCATCAGAGGTTGCAGTGAAGGTATTCCTATATCAATAAGACAAGATGCATGCACCTCCCCATTTCCAGCTAGCCAATATTCATTCTTAACTAATCATTGCCAACGATCTAGGCTGACATTTTGGCAAAATTAACAAATAATTCAAAACTGATCAATATTGATTTAGTGGTAGCACAACAACAAAGTTGGTTCTTCGCCCATCATTCCCCAAAGGAACGGAATTTGGAAATGTTTTGTTATTGAGGAGGGGGAAAATCGGAGTACCCGGAGAACACCATCTTAGAGCAAGGGAGAGAACCAATAACGAAGTCAACCCAAATATGGCGTCCCATCCGAGATTTGGTAAGAAATGAGTGAAAGGTGAGTGTTCTGACCAGTGCACTTCCCTTGTTCTCCCCGCTTTTCCTTTTTTAAAGTATGTGAATAAAAACATAACTTTTCTATTTTATCTCCAGGGCTCCCAGAGAAGTGTTTCAACCAAAGAATATCCTGCTCAGTGGAACAAAGGCTGTGATGATGTAGTGAAACTATAAACTGTGTTTGGAAAGCAGTTTATTATATTATAAATGTACGAAATCAAAAGCGCATTTCTACAAAAGCTACAAAGGAGCCAACACAAAGCTGCTCAGCAGTGCTGATTTTGTCCACACGAGGTCGAGAATAAGTTTGTAAACGCCTACAAAATTATGAGTGTATGGCCACTGTGCCAACCTGAAACTACACAAGAAAGATCATCCTAAACGATCGCGTTTCCCAGTAAAGGAAGGATAAACGAGAAAGGCCGACGGCTTAACATCACCGCCCACTGATCCCATCATCTCAACTGACGGCGACAAGATCTTAAACTCAGCCAGCATAATATTACCACCTTTTTTAAGACCCTAGTTGGTGGCCTGACCGGGTTTTAAACACAGGTCTACCAGAGGGAGTGGCGCGGCGGTTTCCAACTAAGTTTACCGGGCGGCTGTTACCGCGTGCACAACCATAACAGCACACTAAGTTTGTATGCGTTTACAAACCCAGACGAACTCGAGTGGTTGACCTTGGTCACTCAAAAAATAATGCTTAGCATTAAAATTGACTGAGTTCTGATGATTAGAGACTGTTAAGTACATTGTATAATGGATATGTGTGTCACTTGATTCAGTGCAATTGGTTTACTATCTTAGAGGCCCTTTAGAAGACTTTGGCTCAAGGACCGCTCCCTTTCACACCGCTGACTTATTACTGACAAAGATACCTTGGGCATTTGATATGATAGCCAATCATGTCTATAAAATATACTATTTACAAGTTATAGTTAACTTTTGTACGTAAGACTAACAATATTTCGTTCGGTCAAATAATTTAGTAAATAAGTACAAAATACCAACTCTTAAAACAAATCTAACAAAGACTTTTTAAATCTTACTTATTTTAATCACCAGCACAGTTATCTTACCTATAAATTTTCGTTAAATGGTATAGGATCACAATCGATAAAAAAGATAACTATAAATGTTTGCACAGGTAACGTTGATTAAATTGTACTTAATTTTTTTTTTTCATAAAATAGCTCTACCGAATATCTAAAACTTTAATTCCATTTTTGTTAAAGCTTTTTCACTATTTTCTCATACCAGGATTAAATAACATGCTCTACGACCTGAAAAAACCAAGGTCCATGATGGTTATAAGCTCTTGCTCTCAGATCGAACTTAGATGTAGCACGAGTGAGCAAAATGTGGCAGCGCTAGTACCTACGTTCCCATCTAACCCTTGCCCAAAATAATACTACTGGAACAAAAAAGATGACCTCGTAAGGGAAACAAACCACTTTAAATTACCTCACGTTAACATATGCCAGAAAATGAAACGATAGCCACTGGTTTAACGAAAAGGACTTGAACTGTAAGTTCGCAGTATAAGTTCAATTTAGGTTCAAGGATCACTGACATCATGGATTTAAGGACTCCACAAGATTGTCATTTTCATGGCTTCCTTGAAAAGGTCTCTTTTATGGTTGTATTTGAGATCTACAGAAAAATAAATAAATGAATATGTGGTTTCTTGTTTTCAGAGACTGTCAACCTCTTACTAAACACTGATAAAATGTATATAACATATTTTGCACCAGAAATGCAGTGCCACAGCAAGAAAGAATTTAGCAGCCTCCTACAGATAATTTCACCACCTTAATTTGCGAGGACCAAAAGGATGATGATTGACAGTAACTGAAAAATTAGTCTGTTTGTCGACAGCTAGAAGCAATGTTTGACACAGGGAAATTTTGTCAGTGGGGCAATAAGTATATTATAGCAACTTGAGTAAGTGTACATTCTACACGATCTTAAAAATCTATGAGTTCAAAAAATGCAATATGTGAATTGCGTCACAAACACACTACTGGACCAAAGAAAAAAATGTTTGTCTTCTTTCTCATAACTCTATTGAAAACTGGTGCTGTTCAAATTAGGTTTAAAAATTCTGATTCATTACTTACCAGGGACTGCACGTTAACTTTTAAGAACGTTTTTCGTTAAGTGGTCTGTTTGAAACGCCGTTATTGGTTTTAACTTCCGAAGCACGCAGATTTCGCTCCCACATAAGCAGATCGTCGTTGCTCCGTATCCATTCAGAGTCATTGATTGTCATGTGGTCGAATAAGTGAGTCCGCTTCTTTAGCCTCCTGTACTTGCACTGAAAGACAAAGCAGATTGTTTTCAGTAATCAGTTTTTTGTAAACCTGAAAAAGTTGGCCCAATTTGTCAAGTTGCCATCCGTTTCCATCCTGACCATTCAAAGCCAAAGATACACTTAAAGATGGGGCATTGTTTTAGAGTATTTTTTGCAATAACATTAACCATTATTTCATAGTTACTTCTTATTTCCACTTTTTTTTAGGGATTGAAAGTAATACCAAAAAAATCGTGACGTAGCTCCTTTAGTAACAGAAATGAAATTTACTTACACAGACACAGATAAGAGCAATAAGCAGGATAAGAACCAAAGCCACGGCGACTATAACAATGATAAAAGTTCCCAGAGGTGTAGCCAAGTCGATGGCTTTATCCCACATGTTGGTTGGTTTAGTTGAACTGCTTGCTGTTGCAGTAGTTGGTTGAGGTGTTAAAGTCGCGCTTGAAGAAGGTACTGACAAAAAATTGAAAACGTATTTTCCTTGTTAGATGAACTCAGTTATCGTGGCTCGTTTAGCACAAAGTCAACAAGGAATCATAGCGCATTATGTGTCGGTACAAGTTAATGGAAGAATTACAGAAGATCGTTTGTTCAACCATGTGCAATTTAAGGAGTCCTAAAGCGCGCACTTTAAGGTGTTCTAAATGTGAACACTTTAAGGAGTCTTAATGTGAACACTGTAAGGAGTCTTGACGTATTCACTCTAAGGAGTCCTAAAGTGAACACTTTAAGGGGTCTTAAAGTGAACACGAAAGGAGTCTTAAAGTGAAGACTTTAAGGGGAATCAAAGTTAACACTTTAAGGGGTCTTAAAGTGAACACGTTAAGGAGTCTTAAAGTGAACACTCTAAGGGGAATCAAAGTTAACACTTTAAGGGATCTTAAAGTAAACACGTAAGGAGTCTTGAAGTGAAGACTTTAAGGAGTCTTAAAGTGAAGACTTAATGATTAAGTTAAAAAGGGCAAGTTTATATAATTTTAATTGTAAGATTTATATAAGGGACTATTTGGAATGGGGTGTATTACTGGATAAAATGTATCAGAGAAGTTACTGATCTCTGTCAATTACCAAGGAATTATTAGGTTATTAAAGGGAACTTACCGGAGGGGCTATATGTGGTTGCACTTGCACCTGGATAAACGGAATTTTTTATGTACAAGATTAATCAGTGGACACATGCACCTATGAATATATTGTCACAACTTAATAATTAGAAATTATTTCATAGAGATTTAGTTAGTATCACTGAATAATCATTATTCCACATCTAACAACCTTACGTTTGTACATTCAGCTATAAGCAAATTCACCCATGCACTGGGTGACTTTTTTAAAACGCGCAACTCCTACAGGGCGTAAGTGCTCTTTCACATGTGTTCGTGCGTTTCAGATTAAACTAGAATGTGGAAGTGTTGGTTTTTGAGGAAAAACGTGATACCCAGAGAAAAACCTCTTGGATCAGAGAAGAGAACCAACAACAAACTCAACCCACATGTGGAGTCGCCTCCGGCAATGGAATTCGGTCCACATGAGTTGAAGGCGAGTGCTCTCAACAAAGCGCCATCCCTAGTACTAGGCTTACAAAAAAACACACATTTGACCTGTTTTTGTCATTTTAGCAGTTGAAGTTGGAACAATAGAAGAGGGTGACTGTTGCACTTCTTGAACAACAACATTCCCTATAAGCTGGTACCCCATAGATCCATTGCGGTTACCGTCTTTCAGTGCACGTTCTATGGTATTCGTACTCGCATTCGACAAACTATATACCACTACAACGAAGTCTACCAACACACTTCCATTTGAAAGACTTTTCAAGTCAATTTGCTTAAAATATGGAAGGCTTACACGAAAGCAATCTTTCATTTTTGTAGTGAAATTGTTAATAAAGGTAAGGGATTCGGAGAAGCTGAGATTAGTATATCCAGGCAAAAAGGTTTCGTTTACTCTAATTTGCACGTTAAAGGTCTTTCCAACGAGCATTTCTAGAAACACAAAACAAAAAAGAAACTTAATTAAGTTATTTGCGTTCGATAACATGCTCAGCTGTGGAAAGGTTTCAGATGTAATAAAGTATTTACACCTACCAGTAGGCGAAATGCTTGAGGTGAAAGCTAAAGTGGGAGTTTGAACTAAAACGAAAAATAAAAAAAAGTAATAACAAAGATAAGAAGAAGAAGAAAAAGAAGAAGAAGACAATAAACTGGAATCTGGAAGTGCTGGTCTTTGAGGAAAAACGTGTGATACCCGGAGAAAGACCTCTTAAAGCAGAGAAGAGAACCAACAACGAACTCAACCCACATGTGGGGTCACCTCCGGCAGTTGAACTCGGTCCACATGAGTTGAAGGTGAGTGCTCTCAACAAAGCACCATCCCTAGTACTAGGCTTACAAAAAAACATACATTTGACCTGTTTTTGTCATCTTAGCAGTTGAAGTTGGAACAATAGAAGAGGGTGACTGTTGCACTTCTTGAACAACAACATTCCCTATAAGCTGGTACCCCATAGATTCAGTGCCGTTAGCGTCTTCTAGCGCACGTTCTATGGCAATCGTGCTCGCACTCGACAAACTATATACCACTACAGCGAAATCTACCAACACACTTTCATTTGAAAGACTTTTCACTCCAATTTGCTTAAAATGCGAAAGGCCGCGTGCACGAAAGAAATCTTCAATTCGTGCAGTGAAATTGTGAATAAAGATAAGGGATTCGAAGGATATGAGATTAGTATATCCAGGCAAAAAGGTTTTGTTTTCTGTGGAAACTTGTAATAAAGTATTTACACTTACCAGTGTGCGAAATGCTTGAGGTGAAAGCTAAACTTGAATTTTGAGCTAAAAGTAAATAGAAAAAAAGTAATACGGATATGAGATTAGTATATCCAGGCAAAAAGGTTTTGTTTACCCTAATTTGCACGTTAAAGGTCTTTTCAACGGGCATTCCTAGAAACACAAAACAACAAAAGAAAGAAACTTAAGTAATTAGGTAATTTGCATCCGATAACAAGTACAGCTGTGGAAAAGTTTCAGTTGTAATAAAGAATTTACACTTACCAGTGTGCGAAATGCTTGAGGTGAAAGCTAAACTTGAATTTTGAGCTAAAAGTAAATAGAAAAAAAGTAATACGGATATGAGATTAGTATATCCAGGCAAAAAGGTTTTGTTTACCCTAATTTGCACGTTAAAGGTCTTTTCAACGGGCATTCCTAGAAACACAAAACAACAAAAGAAAGAAACTTAAGTAATTAGGTAATTTGCATCCGATAACAAGTACAGCTGTGGAAAAGTTTCAGTTGTAATAAAGCATTTACACTTACCAGTGTGCGAAATGCTTGAGGTGAAAGCTAAACTTGAATTTTTAGCTAAAAGTAAAGAGAAACAAAGTAATAAGGATAAGGATAATAATAATAATAATAATAATAATAATAATAATAATAATAATAACACAAACGCAAGCCAAGAAACAAGAAGTAGAGGTTCGAGTCGAGTTTGTGCGCAATAAAGAAAATCATAACTCTCTAAAATGTATCATTTTATAGTTCATTTAAAATTTCCCTCCGTTTATAATTGGCTGAAATCCCTCCGCAAATTCTTCAAAACCAGCTAGCCTTGACCAAATTTGGAAGATCCCTACCAACCGCTATCCAGTAATGACGTATGACGTCAATAGTACAGAATATCGACAAAAAGGGACGGACACCGAGCATCCCTGAAGACAAGGTTGCTTTAGCTCAGCTGTTTTGGTAGAACTGGAGAAAATAATGAAAAATTTCACACGTTTCAGCAGAGCTCTGCCGAAAAACATGACAAGAACCGCACCAATACAATCTGTAGAATATCTGATAGACCAAACACCCCTTCATACCTTACATTTGCCGAGGAAGAGGCAAAATTAATAAAGACGAGAATGCAATATTTATAAAGCCAAGCATGTTTTAGCTTGTTTTAAAAGTATCAATCGTTTTGAATGAATAATTGAACAATTATTGGGGTCGGCTTTCGTATGATCTCAATAATAATGCAGACCGGTGTTATGTGCTTTCGCCAATAGCAAACGAAAGCCACATCCATAGGCCATTTTCGAGTTCGACCAGGCCTCTGTATCAAAACGAGGTTAAATGCTCAGCCTTTGATATGGAAATGATTTTTCATTCTCATGCAAATAAAACTCATTTTCACATGGAAGGTTGTGCACTTGGCCTCGTTTTGAAAGTAAGGGTTTTCGGAACTCGGAAATGGCCTATAACTGCAATAACGTTATTGTGATCCAAGTAAATTCATTTGTCAAGTGCCCAAGCCCTTTGTTTGCCTTCAAACGCCTTTTCGACAAGAATTGTACATCAGGTAAAATTCTGGATCATTAAAGGCATACTTGATCACGACTTACCAACTAATGAGGTAGTTGGAGTTATAAAGCTCCTGCTTTGAACGGAAGCTAGAATGAAAAAACAAAAATAGAAAATAAAACAGTAAACCGCAATAAAATCAATTACCGTAAAGAAGCGGTGAGATCAGTAACAAGGAATGGCAAATTCAAAAGAGATAGTCACAGTTCCGTCGTAGTAGTAGTATAATAATAATAATAATAATAATAATAATAATAATAATAATAATAATAATAATAATAATAGTAATAATAGCAAATTTGGCTCTACTCTCAGGGGAGATATGGAGCTCACCTCAATAGTTCCTGCGTTTAAGGAACATTTATTAAAAGCGTGCTTTGATTAAAAGGAATCTTTAAGTCATAATTCTGCTTTTTTCCTTATAATGAAATTTTTTCCCCTTATATTTTAAAAAAGTCTATATATTTGTCAGAAATACCATTAATTCATCTCTCAAGGCCTGAATCAAAATCTGGCCTTCATTGTTACCTAACAGAGGAAACAAACAGTGATTTTCTTATATCTACTCTTCCTCGGCCTTTTTAACTCACAAAATAGCTGCAAAGAAGTGATAAATGCAATCATCATTGTGTTGAAATGCTATATTCTGTGGAAGTGTTTCCTTTTTTAGCTAAGATGAAAGAAACCATATTTCTGCAACGTTTGATAGTTTAATTTTTTTCAATATAATGTCACTTTGTCTAACAGGCCTCTGGGTAGACTTAGTTACAGTCAAACCCCGTCAATACGGACACTGGAGGGGCCACAGAAAGCGTCCATATTAACGGGGTGTCCGTATTAAACGGGTCATATTATTCAAGTCAAAATCTACCTTTTATTTGGACAAAATACTAAAGAAATAAAACAGGTGACTAGCATTGTCAAACCAATTTAAAACATCTCTGAAGTTCACAAAGCCGTTAATCCACGCACTATGTCCATGAAAAAAATCAAAAGTCTCGAATTGTCGCTCATTATCCATTGTATAGTCAAAAACCGTTCACTGCATATTAACTCTATTGATTTCAAATTAGTCTTAAATTGACGTCCACAATTCATCCTATTCGGTGTACTGTAGCACTGGAAACATCCACATGATGTCAACTGAAAGTTTTTTCTACCTTCAGGAAAGAGAGGTTTATTACGAGCACACATTGGAAAATAAAGTGGCCTCATTACCGAGCTTGACTTTCTGTGAGAATCTGTTGATTGTGCAAGAAAAAAAAATATTCGTTGTCAACAATAACGGGTGTCCGTATTTTGCAGGTTAAATTTAGAAAAAATTTAAGGGCTTTCCCCGAGGGACAAAGAAAACTGTCCGTAATAACGAGGTGTCGCGGGGTTCGACTGTATTTGCATAAACAACAGACCGAAGCTGAGCCATAGTGATTATTGCGTTACTTCCGGAATAATATTACATCGACGTTTTCAGGAAAAATCGTTTAGTGGTTATTATTGTGTGCATGAAAACACCAAATAGCTGTTTCTATATCTCCTGTTGATAAAGTGGAATACATCTTTCCCAATTCCCAAAAGCAAATCTTACAATAATTAATAAGAAATCAAAAAACTTACTCAGATTGGTTGTATTTGAAGCAGACACTGGGTGTGTAAAAATAACAAGGGCAAAAACGTTGAACCAAAACACCGCAAAGCGAGCCATTCTTGAGTGAGCCATTCTCTTTGCCATCCTGTTAAGGTATTGCCGGATTCTAAGAAAATAAACAAAAGTTGAAGCGGTCGTATTCGACGGAAGAATATCATGAGCAAATCGGATCATATCTGTATTACCTCGCTCGATTCATATATCCAATATATTCAATATAAGCCTTGCCGTGCGCCCAAGAAAATTCTGTTAGTTACAGAACCAAATAAAGGGCTTACAGTAATTACCAATATCGTAGAACCTACCCTGTTCCTTAGCAAAATGGCCGTCTGAGTCAGTTACTTTCCGCCTGACACAAGCGAAGAACCAGCTGAAATTTGATCCACTAAATTTTCAAAACACACGCTTCTGAAAGGCAAAAATTGAACCTATCAAAAAGTTCTGTACCAAAATCCGAGGAAACTGACTTAATTTATGTGGACACAGAAGGCATTTGTTATGTAAACAAAATTGACGGATGGCTAGTAGTTGTGCATACGATAAGCACCACAAAAGGATTTACTGAAGACAATATTGATTGAACAAGCATGACGTCATGCAAGAAAAATTTTTATTGGATCGTATACGTGTCGACTGTTCCAATACTGCCCCCTACACACGATATTCTGTTCAAATTTTCTGTTTTAAATTTGCGAAATGAAGTAGAAAGATGGAATTCCGTCATTATATTCGGCGATAAAACATATGCGAGACCAGTTCATAAAATATAATCCGACTGAAGTCAGCTGGCTTCACCCCGACTGGCGAAATATGGCACGTTTTGTTCTCATGCACCGCAATATTCAGAAATAACAAAATGAATCACCAGTAATTTGTAGGATATTAGCTAGTACTCATTTGAAAGACACAAGGGTTTGTTTTGATTATCTTAAGCTTACCTGTGTTCAATTTAAGAGCAATTTGATGGCCTTATAACGGATCCTTATGTTGTCTGGCAACCAATTCTGTCCTCTCGACCTTCAGGTCACTTTCAACAGGAAACAAGGCAGCTAGGCTTTTTTAGTATATTAAATGGATATTTCTGGTATAAAAAAACCACAGGGTAAGACAAAATACGGAAATATAAGTGGCATTACTTAAATAGGATCAACAATCCTAGTGTTTAAATATTTGTAACTTTCGGGAAAACGCAAAAAAGGGTTGTGTGCTGCGCTTGGTCCTAACATACGATACTCTTTGTACCGTGGGAGGTCTGGTACGGTGCACAGTCGTCTTTACAATGTCGTTTCGCTTGCGATTCTGTGCCCATTCAGATGTAGAATAGTAAATCGGAACTATGATCTTTTTTTTCCAGTTCATGTATCCACGTTCGAGAAGATTTCAATTATGATGAGTGCGCACGATGAGGCGAATCTTGTTTTCTGATTGTATACCCGAGCAGGCCCATAACCGAACAAGCTTGGCCAGTAACGCATATAAAAGACATAAAAAGCAAAGTTAAACAGTTAACATAATAAGTGCACCTAAGTATCACACTCTGAGTATCAACAGTAACACGACGTGAAAATCGGCGTCCTCCGTGATCAGATTATTTTTGATTGGCTGAGCGACATAATTGACACGTTTTCTGTGGACAATGATGCCTGTGTTTGTTCAGAAAACAACTACCGCCTTAAAAGGCCTAACAGAAGACAAAGGACAAAATTAGGGAGTCATTCAGTGAACAAAAAAAGAATAGTGTGCAGCCCGCTACACTGGACAGCAATAACTGGTCAATGGCATACATATACCTTTGTTGGCGCGCGAAAAAGATGATATAAAGGGAAACAGAGTAGTCAACGATTATACCGAAAAAGGCCTAACTACAGTCAAACCTCGTTAATACGGACACTGAAGGCCTTAGAAAGTGTTCGTACTGAGAGAAGGGGTGTTTGTATTAAACGGGTCTTGCTATTGAAGTCAAAAAACACTTGTTATTACAACAAAATAAGCAAGAAATTAAAGAGGACATCAGCATCGTCAAATTAAGCATCTCTAACTATCACAAATCGTGGCGTCATTCCGAGGACTATATCGACCAAAAAACGCTCATTTATATATTACTTAATGCAAAACCGTTCTCTACGTAACTTGTTTGATGCCTGAAAATGGTCAGAAATTGATGTCTACAAATTATTCTATTCGGTTTATAACTGTAGCGCTGGGAACACGATCGACATGCTGTTAACTGAAGTTTATTTTTAAATTCAAAAGGAAAGATTTGTTACAATACACAGTTGATCATGATAATGAAGTATCCACATCAGCAAGGTTAACTTTCTATAAGAATCTGTCCAGTGGGCAAGAAACAAGTGTCCGTTGTCTACATTAACGGGTGTCCGTATTAAGCGCGGTTTGAATATAGGGAAAATGTATGGGCTTTCCCCAGGGACAAAGAAAACTGTTCGTAATAACGAAGGCGTCCATTTTAAGTGGGTGTCCGTAAAGAGGGGTTCCACGGTACTACAGTATACTAAGCTGGAATGAACACTTTTTAGTGGTCGCTTGATACTCTCACTCTTTTTCTAGTTTACAAATTTCCTATTACAGCTCTGTTACAAATCCTTTTCTACAAAAAGCTATATGTCATAAATGTAAAATACAATTGAGTTTATACTCGTTACAAAATTTAAGACAAAAAGTATTATTAATTTCAGAAAAATGAAACACATCTGTTCAGTATCGATATATCTAGTGAGTTATACTCATGTATGCTCTATGAGTCGCGTTTGACCAGCATAAACGTGCGTAATTGAATCTCATTTAAACGTCTACTACATGCTCCGAGGTTTTCTACATTAGAAGGAGAATCACGAAACAAAATATAAATTATAAATATAAGTTCAACTTTTGCGAAAACGCATCACGTAACCTTTCTCAGCAGCGCATAGGACAAGCGTGTTGAAGCTGGATAAAGTTAATCCGGCTTTCGTATAAGGCGTGTATAACCCCGTTAACAAAAGAAATGACCCTGACCAGTAGTGAAAAGATGTGGTCCTTTGCACAACTAACTTGTCACTAGTCATAGTTTAACCCTTAAATAGACCCTTTAAATACTAAACTACCTAAAACCAACCAATAACACGACAATATTTTATTTCATAAGGAGAAATAATAAGAGTAACTGTAACGTTATTCTAATTAAGTTTCGATGCATGCATCCAACATCATTATCAAGTTTAAGGAAGCGCTCTACTGTATAACATAACAAACGCGCGCTCTGATTGGTCAATTACCCATTTACTATTTGCCCGTGGGTGACTGGTGACGAACGCTAGCGCACGCCCAAAGCCGTACACGCCACTTTGTACGCAACTACATATTTTTTTACCTCGTGGTTTGCAAAGATTTTTCTCTTAGAACTGAAAGAAAGTTTACAAAGACCGTAACGATAACGTAAAATTGTGACAGAGGACTAGTTACCGTGTGGCACGAAATTTTTGCGCGAGTTTATTTATGCGGATTGCCGATCTTTTGTGTTTTCCGGGAACTAATTTTTGCGATTACGACAGATGGGTTTTTCTTGCTGGGAATTAATAAATTTTTGCGATTTTCAGAAAGTACCCAGTACCCAGCATTGATAATATTTTCGGTTTTATTGAGTACGTGCAACAGAAATACATATTTCCAAACGATAAACCAGTATTTCGTTGTATACCGTTTTGTTTCTGAATAAAACAGACAAGTTGTGATTGAACAGAATCACGTTTAAAATAGCGAAATGTGATATGTCTTACGAATAACAGTTATATTTACGTGTCATAATTCCAAAGTATTTGTATGTAATTAATGACCCGCCTTGTAATTCAGTTTATGCTGCAAAAAGGTTGAATAAACGATCATTATTATTATTATTGTTATTATTATTATTATAAAAAAAACTGTCAACTTCCAAAATTCAAAAGTTTCTTTCAACTGCTAAAAACAAAAAAAAAATAGTAATAATAATAATGAAATATTATTATTATTATTATTATTATTATTATTATTATTATTATAACAGACACGATTTCTTAGTACTGTATTTTTGTGTAGTAAATTTTTGCGAGAAAAATGTTTGCGGTAATTTTTATTTGCGGGAAATTATTTCTGCGGATCGCTGGAAAAATCGCAAAAATTTCGTGCCACACGGTATTCAGCAAAACGATATTTTTGAAGGAAAAAAATTTGCAAAGAATGATGTGCACACGACATAGCGTGAGCAGATTACAGCACTCACGTCATTCTACTGCTATCTGTGAGCAAAATTAAAAGGTTTTCTCTTTTGATTGTTATAAAACAAATGGTAAATGGCTCAGTGGGTACTGACTATTGAATTACCGTAAAATTCCGAAAATAAGCCCCTCCATGTATAAGCCCTCCAAATATAAGCCCTCCAAACCGGTGACGCAAAAAAGCCTCCGTTAAATCGCCCCTCCAAATATAAGCCCCCCAGGGGCTTGTACTTGGAAAGTTGCCCTCAAATACAAAGTAAAACAACACAAAAACGGTAAATTTACTTCCAACTATAAGGCTAGCCCAACCGATTTGTAAACGCAAATTTCCTTCCGTACATAAGTCCCTCCAAAAAGAAGCCCCTCAAAAAGGGCCTTTGAAAAATATAAGCCTCGGGGCTTATTTTCGGAATTTTACAGTATAGTTGCACTTGGGATAGGGTTCCTAAGCACGAAAGAAGCGTAAGAGTCGCACGAGGCGAGAGCTGAGCCATTTACCATTTTGTTACATGTCAAAAACAACTGACCATCCAATCTTTATAATGTGCATTCCAAGGAACAAATTTCATTTGCATACTACAAAACGTTCAAAGAAACTGTCTCCAAATGCCCTGAAAGGTGTGATGCTGATTTTGAGAAGGTCGTCCATGATCAGTAGTCTGCGTGGGCACCGTTGGAGCTGTAAGTCTGAAAAATAAATTTAACAACATGACCGATTTTTGTGTAGTTTGATGTCAAAACTGGTAATTCCAAAAAAAACAACCGCAACAAGTAATCAACAAGATGATCTAATATAGCTTTATTTTTTGTGTGAAAGACTTAGCACACAAGTGAATTCGCAGTGCTTCACCACTGCTCTAATTAGCTACCTCAGAAGAAAGTCGCATTCATGTTAATCGCCTACACTTCCCATTTCGGTATGGTAACGAATAGTTGCTTACTGGATTACTATGTGATCCTATTATACGTCTCTCCATTGTGGAGGTTTTGCCATCTGTTTTAGCTCGTAGTTTACCGTGGTCTGCATGTATGATCTCATATGTGTGCATTTCAAGTCCTCCGGTGGATATACCGTACGCCATGTTCTCACCTTTAGATCTTCCACATTTAACCTATGTTCAAAAAAGGCATTGCAAGTAAAACACTGTCACGGGAACCCTTGTCTTATTAAACGTTGTTAATATTGTCATGCAGCCAAAGTTTTTCTGTTCTTGTATGATCCGCACCTATAAAACCGTAGGGACATTTTCCCAGGAAATCAAGAAAGGAAAGCATGAAGTATTATTTTTAGCAATTTTTCAGAGACACAATGGCACAAGTTGATAACAGATTAGCAACATTTTAAAGTTGCAATCATTTTCCTACGCCGTGCAGTCATTGCGCTTTTCTTTTTTAAAATACTTCTCAGCGAAAAAGGAGAACTTTGACTGTTGCGAAGTTCCTGTGTCTGACTAAGAGATATAAAATATGACACACAACCAGAATAATCTGATGTTACCCTAGCTTTTCCCTTTGCATTTCTGAGCAGTTATTGGATCGTTATCGGTAATTGGCCACATAATAATAGTAATCACCAAGGGTAACTTCATTTGAACGTTAGCATCACTTCACTGAGAGTTACACCAAGCATAAAATAATCATATAAAAAGAAACTATGATTGTCTCTTTTTTAACTTACACAGACGCATATAAGAGTGATCAGGAAGACAAATGATAAAGATCCCGACGCGATCATAGTTATCAACGCCCAGTTGGGTAGCTTCTCTTCTGGTTTAGCTGTCGCTTCTTCTTCAACTTTGACACTCGTTACTTTAAATCCAAACTTTTTCTGTTCACTTGCTGTCTCCAAAGTCTTTTTCAACATTTCCTCATCAGCTTTTGAATCCTTTGCTAAGATGACGATATACATGCATACTACACTTCCCTTTCTTATCAACAGAATGTGGATACCAATGAAACCCTCGATATTTTTATACGTTTTCTCCAAGCTCCTCGTCAGGTTGGTCGTTAAATCCTTGTATGCTTTACTGTTTGGATTCTTGTAATCGTCTTTAAATGTCAAGTCAAGAGTCATTTCCATACTAACAGTTTTGACTCCCTCTACTGGAGTGGTTGGCCGCGATGAGGTTGATGTGGGTACGATGGCTAGAGAAGTTGGCGATGGATGAACAAGGGTAAATGAGGACGAGTTTACGTTGCTAGCAGTGACTGTAATACCAGCAGGATAGCTAGTCATAACCGAGGTGGTTTCTCTTAGTACAGATACAGTTGACTGGTTACTCGGCAAGGAAAGAGAGGACTCTCCTACTTCTGGCGAATGAGCTGCAACGACAGTTTTTACTGGTTAAAGATAACGTACATTCTTTAATTGCTCAGCAAATAATCATATCTAATTGAAGAATTAATTTTGGTGGCGCGAAGGCTATCATTTTTGCGATGCAGAACCTGGCTCGGAGATAGCAAAAAAAAATGGAAAAACGCCTGCACTAGAATGCTTCTAGAAAATGTCTGTAAGAGAAAAAAAGATAAGGTTATATTCTGAAACTGTACACAAACTGGCAAATGTTCTGCGGAAATGTTTTGCAGCTGTGGGCTGCTGTGGACATGGAAGACGGCGAAGTATTTGGAAGATTAGCAACCAGCTATTATTAAATGCCTTATATTTGTCTATAGAAGACTTACGAGGAAGCAAACTCTGTCCTGAATATCCGGCCACATCCAACGCACGTTTATTATTTAACAAATCGCCGCCTAAAATATGCTTTTAAAAATATGAATTTTATGGAAAAGTAACAAGACAGAGGAACGTTTACGGGAACAATTTCTCATCAAGCAAATACATGAACATTACAAGAACCAAAAGTTACCTGATGTTGGCCCAACTGAAGAAGGCTTCGGTAATACAGTAGCCGAAGAAGATACAAACAAGGACGACATTTTGGAAGAATTAGTAGGTGAAATCGTTGAGTCCGAAGGCTTGAAATGTGAACTCGTATCCACAGAGACGACTGTAGTACCACCTGCAGATGGTTTAGGCACCAAGGATTCCACAGAAAGAGATGATACCAAAAATTTTGTTACGAGAGATGGTGACATGTAGGATGACGCCATGGGCGTGTTGGAAATGGTAGCCGTGACAGAGTTATAACTGTTTTCAGCTGCAGATACTGTGTTTTCTGTTGTTAAGTTGGATTGCACGGAAGCTACCATTGAGTTAGTGATATTGGTTGATGAAGCCTGAGCAGTGACGTCAGATTTAACCGAAGCGCTGCTTTCCTGACTAGAAAAGTGAGTGGTGGAACTTACGGAAGGCGCAATGGTTGCCGTGCTTGGGTCTTCGTTACTCTGAGCTGTGACGGTGGAAGAACTTTGATCCAGTTCACTGCCACTGGACATGAGGGTACGTGTACTTACTGAAGGAACAGTAGTTGAAGTGCTTATGTAGTTTGATTGATTGGAATGTGATATCATGCTCAGAGTGATGGTCGCTTTTATTGTGTTACCGATGCTGGAGTGACTGAAAGCCTGTGCAGTAACGCTGGGTGTGGCTGCGGATATTGTCGTGACGCTTGTTTCAGTCGTACCAGTGGTACTTGGTGCATCACTTGACGTGTGTGAAGTGGCAGTCACAGCTGCAGTCACACTAGAACTCACTGTAATCGCATTGTTGATAGAAGTGTTCTCTTTACTTGGTAAGCTGGTCACAGTAGTTGAAACGCTTCCTAAAGGTACTGTGGCTGAAGTGCTTGTGGCGGGATAAGTTGTGTTATTTGATCCGTCAGCTGCTGTCGCTATGGTTGTTGAAAACATAAAAGAAAAAATATCAACGATATTAAAGATCTAAAAATTAGGTGTGCATCAACGACTAATATAAGGTAATACAATCAAGAGGGGGGCATGTATCTGAGGGGTAATAATCGCGTGCATTTTTTTTGTTTGCATGTAGATGGGCCTATAACTGGGGGGTATATTACAGTTTGTACGTGTGTGTCAGTTTACGGTAGCTCCTGACGCGGGTAGTTAATCCACTTATCCATTTTCGCAATAAAGGCTACGAGGAACTTTGCCTAGTCCCTGGACCTCATTATTCCGCGCGCGGCCAAAGCGTTTCGGGCCACGTGACTAAAAACTAAGAATTTCAGGCAGCTAAAAGTGATAAAAAATTAAAGATTGTCTCAATTTAGAATAAACATTTGCGGCTCGGCTTACGAAATGTTTTCAATTGTTTGTATAACATACCACACAATAAATCCTAAGGTACACAAAAAACATTCAAAACCAAAAATGCTTAGAATTTTTCGGTGATTATCGGCATCAAGGAAGGTGCTAAACAGCCAGCTCGAAAGAAATGTCGTAAAATTAATCAAGAGGGTCCAGCAAAAGGCTTCTTTTCCACGAATTAAAGATTCAATTACTTTATGAAAACGTTTGGTTTACCGTATTTAATGCGGGGTGAGATTAGATACATTGTGTATTATTTGTCAATTGACAGGACCGCGCGGACCCCATGCAAATTTTTTCTATTGCATTTTTAGCTGCCATTAGAGTTTCAATCTTGACTTATTTTGAATAATGATGAGTCTCGCGCATTCGGCCATGGTATATACATGTCGATTTTCAAATGTTCAATTCACGAAATGTTTGATTTTTATTGCTCCATCATGTCTACCCTGCGAGTAGAGGTTTCTCTCTTACATAGCTCAGTTTAGCAATTGCAAAGTCGTTCCCGTGGGCGTAAACAAAGCAACTACGCGCAGACACTGAGCCATGCAAACGACCTACAGTAGCAAATGCTAAAAGCCATGCAAGACAGAAACCTCTGCTCGCAGGGCAATACATGTCTAAATAGTGCTTTTGCGATTTGCAAAACTAAGCGGTTCGCGACGTTATGCCAAAGTTTTAATTTTCATCACAATGTCTAGACTGAAGATAATTTTGCACTTTCTTCGCTGATAGTTTTTTTTTTTCACGTTCCAATCAACACGATTTGCCGTTTGTGAAAGATGTCGGACATCAAGAGTTCGTATTTCTCACAGACCTAATGATTCCTTTAGCGTTGCTACTGTTTATCTACTTTTCGATATTTCAAGGTTAAAAATAATCTTCAGTTTCTTTTAAACTTAATAATTCGACCGTCTGGTGGACTGAATAATGAACTTCCCCAATCCATATTCCCGCACCGGCCCCGAGGATACATTTTGGGGGTAATTTAATCTAACGAAAATTAATTTCGCCTTCAGCAAACATGTATTCGCTTGTTACGACCACACAGGCAGGAGTCGATGGTACAAATCGATCAGCAAAAACTAAGTAGACGGGTGTCATTCGCTTACTATTTCGCAGCTTCTTCTTCTTTCTTTACAGCCGTCGCTATAAAATTAGACTATTTTCTCGCGTTACGGGCAATATTTAAATTACATCTACCGAGTGTGTTACGAAAATCAACAAAATCCTAGCCTTTCATTGTTCTTAATAATCTTATAAATTGTCCAGTGCGTTCGATTTAATATTCTAAAAATGGCGGTGATTCAGCTGAGGCCGATCTGACCGATATGGGGTGAAATCCTCCTTCAATTTGGGGGTTACCTGCCTACTGCCGACAGAAAATTATTATTAACACTCTCTTCGGGTTTGATAATAAAGAACAAACCGTATCCAAATAGACTGGCCTCAGGTTAGTTATAAACAACGGCATATTTAACTGTAAAGAAAATTGTCAGGCTAACAGCAAATTCAGGAGCTATTAACGAAAACGAAGATCTGTGCTTTATATGGTACATGCGCTGTAAATCACTTGACGCGCGAAAATTAACTACAACCGTAGAATGTTTAGCCACAATCATGGAACTGGTGAAACAACTTAAAAATCCTTACGTACCTGACAATGAAGCTGTGATAGCAAGCGTATAAAACAGCGTTATCAGACTGTTCATTTCGTTGTCCACATCCAATAAAATCATCTGCTTTTTTTTTTTTTTGGAGCTAAACTAATTTTCACAGAATGCTGTTCTGACTATATTGACTCGGACAAGATATTAAATGTTTTGTTTTCGCTTGCAACTCGATTTTCTGCCTTTCCAGCGTCTTATCACAGCAAAAATGCGTCCTTTTGAGGCAATCTTTACTTTACAGAATGTAAAAGATAATGGCTGTAAAATGGTCGCTAGCGATTGTTTGACTTGCCTCCCAACTGTCTCTGATCATCAGAAAATCGTTTTAGGTTTTTCTTTGAACGCTTGCATCAGAATAAATTTCCATATCAAGTGCCGACCTAAATTAAATATGGGAACCAAAAAGCAAACACTCTGCAGCCATTTTGTCTGTTTCTTTTTTTCATCGAGAAATATAAAATCTTAATAATATATGTGGTACATGGATTGGTATCTATTGCCCGCCTTTTTGCGATGACAGCTCCGAACTGACTCTTTTCTCACTGGATTATAATCGATTATCATACTCCGACTTCATAGTTAAGTCTATGGTAGACAAAATCAGTGGCATAGATGGAACATCGAGAGGTTCTTTTTTTAGGGCATTAATTTAACAGTCGGCATATGAACGTTTTTTACGAAATTAAACCACACAATAAATTCTTATTTCTTTCTTTTTGGGGCACGAAAAAGTTGCATGATGCAATTGACAATTTATCCGAACGTTTGACAGTAATCCTTAAAAAGGATTATTACCATGGAAACCTAGCTCAATTTATTCCCTGCCCACGCAAAATTGAAGGCGAAAATGTCGCTCTCCTCCGCGCAGAGGCGTCTTTGTGACGTAGTTATTGCCATCTTTATTGGATACCTAGCGGGAGCATATGAGGAGGAGCGAGCGAAAATGTCAGGAACCCTTCTATACGCTCAATCACTGACCCTTTTAGTTAGACTAAAACAGAGAAGTAAACGATTTGGCCAGTACAATTTGCGGCTATGCCGAATATATACGTGACCGACTGAAGGCAAACATAAAATATCAAGACGCCCCTCGCACTACAGCTGTTTCATGACTGATATTACGACTGTAAATCGAATGCGACACTGCTCTGCTGCAGGTGGTTAAGTTGTCGCTTTCATGAATCCTCACTATTTTTCACATATAACAGGAAGCGGCGTCTGATATGGCCAGCGAATGAGGCCGCCACGCATGCATCGCTGGGTACGTTTCGCGAGCGGCGGCTGTATTTCCAGGTTACTTCTGATAGCAACAGTTCAGAAAGATGAGAGACGTGTGAACCAGACCACGCGGGGTCTCCGTTCCTATTTAAAACGGAAAAAAAATACGAAACAATCGCAGAATAACGTTTGCAAACAGCTTTTATTACAAGACTATGAAGAATGAAGTCTGTGGATAAAACCGATCATTATCAGAACTGTACCCAATCTTTATAATTCTGTGAACCAAACAGTGCGAATACGATTCAACACTTTCAAAACAAAACGAATCATCAATAGCACTTGAAAGATACTACGCATGTAAGTTCTGACTACAAGAGTTATGTTTATAGCAAAATGGTTATTAAAAAGTTAAGGTTAAGTTTGTCAGCGACAACTGGGTGATTAATCATGAAGAACGATATTGAGTGCAAAATGACATGGTGGAATTCAGAATGACAAGAAAATAAGGCATCGACAAAAAAGGAATGAAAAATAGAAGTTCCGGTAGGACCACCAAATTAAGGCTACGCTCACCTGTCGCAAATTGTTAGGTTCACACGGAACCACGCTAACAGTACGAATGTTTGAATGCAAAAATCGAGGTCAAATTTTTGACTGGTACGGTCGAAAATTTGAACGGCAAGTTGTGAACACCGAGACCAGCAAAATTTTTTAACAATAAAGGCACGGTTGCGTGGTAACCCAGCTGGGCGAAGCCATTTTGGATTTGCTCAAGTAGTGCTCTGCGGAAGGGCAGATGGTAAAACCTCTGACAGAAGTTAAAATTCCACGTGGTTCGACAGTTCCGTGTGAACAGCGGGAAAAGATTGAATGGTTCAACGTAGCCCAAAGCTACTCTAGACAACACCTACAGTATATTTGCAACAATCTGAACGTTATAGAAGATAATCCAAAAAATTGTATGAAGCATTTACACTGTATAATACTTGCAAATTAGTTTAGACTTACTATTTATACAATTTGATTTCAGTCAGATTAAACTCTTTATATGTATATCACATTGTTACTATCATTACATTGTACACGGTAAACAAAAATAAGTATAACGCTTTAGAGTAGAATGCGGTCATCGGTGAGCGAAATAAGTCGCGATCTGATTAACTGAGTGAAAAATAAGAATTAAAATATACAGCCGATGCTTTTGTGATTTTGAAATATAACGACTTTTACTGAAAATTTACCGCAACACCACTATTTTTTTAAACAAAATTATAGCAGTGGATTGTTATTTTGTTTTGTATTTTTCTGATTTGTATCGCAATAGCGAGTTAGGTTCCATTAAAGTTACGCGCCATCTTTCGACTGTTATAGATGTGAAATAAAATTGTCCCTATATTAACCACGATCAAAAGTGCTATTCCCAATTCCAGAAACTATAACTCAATGGGTACAAGCTTTCGGTGCTATGATTTCTGGGATCATTTGGGGGGTGGGACAAGCACACTCAACCAATCATTGCTTACGCTTCTCCACCCTATCGACCCATTCTGCCTAGAGTTTCTGGAGTGGAGAATTTAGACATATTTTGACTAACCTAGAACATGTTTTGTTCACTGGTAAAAAAAGAAATAACACCAAAAGAAAATGCCGTGCTTAATAGCATTTTTATAAAATGTTTCATCTCAAACCTCCCTTGCTCAACTAAAACCTGGCACAGCTCAATTTCGAAATAAGCTGCCGCGATTTGGGTCTACCTCGGTGAAAAACCTCTTCCCTTTTATGCAATTTAAAAGACAATGCTAAGTTTTGGAAAAGAGGGTGCACAAAGTACAAGGTTTCTTGGAACATATATTTAAAGCTAGGACCGGATTGTCACCCAAAGGAAGATTCAAGCACTGAAATCCAGAGTTAGTCTCCATGAAAACTCACAAACTCACTTTACTGTTAACCAGGAAAAAAAATAGTCTCCAACAACTCGTCCCTAGTCATTTCAGTATAGAGACTAAAATCAAGGTAAACCAGTGGGCGCCGAAGAGGTGTTGGGCCTTTACCAGTGGCTAAACGATCACTCCAATCCTCAACCTCCACACTAAAACAACATCGCAAAAACAGCCAGAAACAAAACACAAACAAAAACGAACGTGTTTCCTTTTTAAACTCACACATCTGCTCGTCCATTATGTGTTCTTGCCATATCAACGACCACCGAGTGCTCTTTCGCTTTCATTCTTAGCGCCGCAATGCTCGTGGTATGCCGCCCAGAGCACTGTGACGACTCTTCACGTTCGTCACAAAATGTTTTCTGCGTCATGGATCCAGTTGATCCGCGGTAACTCTCACCGGGAGAGTGACATGCGCGTTGTGGAGGAGCATGCGCACAAGGCGAAAGTTGCCTTGTTGGATCATGCTGTGAAATAGTGACATTCGGATGCACGATAGGTGATCTCCTCATTCCGTTCGTTGACGTTGTCATAGCATTGACTTTTACGCAATGCGGAGGGGACTCAGGAGATGGTGATCTTGGTGACTGTCTGTTTGGTGGCAACGGGTGATGCACGTGCAGGACAGGTGCATAGCTTGGAACTGACATGTGATGAGGTAATGGTCCAGCGCCAGGTCCTGACGGATTCATACAACTATTAGAGGGACGAGGCCAAGGGGCCTGTGGATGACGCTCGTAAATAGGCGCCATGCTCATTGCCCGAGCAGGAACTGGGACTGGTGCAAATCTTTCGCGCTTCCTCCACTTGGCCCTCCGATTTTGAAACCATACCTATAAAGAATAATATAAAGAAAGAAAGATAATTATCTTTATAAGAATTAAAGATACAAACTTACCTACTACCCTAATATGCCAATAATATGCTAATATGGTGCAAATATTTATATAATAATGATAATCATAATCATAACAGAGTGATCAACATCAATTTTCTCCACGTAATATCAAGACACCAAAAAAACGTTAATGAGAAGCAATACAATGATCAGCAAAGGGAAAAGGGACAATAAGAATAACGTCTTCAAGGAATTGTATAGATATCATTAAGTGGGGAGAAGTTGTATGTGCATCTCTTGGGGAAAATGGTAAATTACATCAAACAAAATAGAAAAGCAACAAATAAACAAACAAAACCGGGCTCTATTATTAAATTGCAATTTCTGAAAATACGGTTAAACATGGCTGTGTCGTTTGTGATAATTTGGCCCAGTGTGATTGATTACATGGACGCTTATTTAAAGTACAAATACAAGTGCGTATCTGTAGATTAAAACGCATCATTTTAATTAGTATATCTTTAATATCTTCGCGAATATACTAAAATATATATTGGCCAAGGGAGGGAAAGATATTTAAGACTTAACCTAATGTGACTGACCATGAGGAAAACCCGGAAAACACCAATAAGAATGTTTCACACGATCCAAAGGTGAAACTTCCGATACGGACTTCGCGTTTTCGTGCAAAAAAGCCAAACTTTCCAGTTTGAAGGAAAATAAAGTAACCGCATGTCAACGCGTGCAGATTTGTGCCGAGATGAAAGGATTCGCGGCTATCTTTTGTAACCTCTACTCCGGAAATTTGCGTGCTAGCATATATGTGTGTATCTGTCCTTTGAGAACTCCTTGTTCTCTACTGCCAGGAGGGGAATAAACCGTCTAGACTGGCAGACTCCACATGAACTCAAAAACGATGCTGGCGTTAAAAAATGCAAAACGCGCAGCTCGATAAAGCTTAGTCAAAAAATAACAATAACAACAACGAACAACTAGCTAGGACCAATTCCAACTTGTCAGAACAACGAATAAAAATCTTAGTCTCATCTCTAAATACTAAACCACTCTCCGACCACAGAAATAAAAAAATTAAGACCACATGCAGGGACATGGTTACTACGGACACTTTTTTACTAGAAAATTACCTCCTTTCAAGAGCTTTCACTTGGATGATGATCGCTTATATCTGTGCACTAATTATTTTTTTCTTTCACTCCTACAGTTACATGATACCAGCTTCGATCATGTCAGTTTTTGCATTTCTGCCTCCTTAGATTTTAAAGTTTTTAAGTTATAACTGTGAAAGGTTTTTTTAAAGTTATGTTTAAAAACGACTGTGAACATGGAGACGTACTCTTGGCCCACCTCACTGTTTTCAGACACACCATTCGGTGCTTCAAAAGGCTTATGAGTACTTTATTAAAGAAAAGCCATTCCTACAATGATACCGGCTTCCATTGCTCATCTTGTAACGAAACCATTTCCGTTGTTAATTGCAAAAAACAGAGCTGAGAAATCAATACTTTGCTACTGATATTTGTGGTTGAATATACCTTCCTATGAAAGGGGAAATTTATACCCACTTCAGAAAGTATTTGCTAAAAATGGTACAATTTTTATGGCAGGGCGGAGTGGTTTAGGCATGAGACTCACTCGTTTACGTTTCACATTCTGAAATGAATTGAACTGTTGAAAAGGACTACGTGTTCCGAGGGCAAACACTACACCGAATATAGAGACAAATAAAAAACTAAGCTATTAGATTAATAGGTCGCATAAAATTTAGTTTCTTCGTTAAGAGCCAGACATCTGTTTAGTCACCTACTTGGTGTTCTCTTCACCAAAAGTACCTCTAAAACCAGAATAAATTTAAAACCAAAAGTTGGTTTCTCATTGAAAAAAATATTGTTGGGGGCCTTCACAAACACTTAACTTACACTATTCAAAGATGACGCGAGTAAATATAAAATGTACTTTGTTGCCTGGTTTATGATACAAACAAGAGTTTGGACCCATATTGTTGAATGAAGGAACAATTTCAATGTACCGGAATTTCCTGTGCCGGAATAAATCTAAAACCAAAAATCTGGATCTCAAGATACACTATTCCGGCAAAGATGACACGAGTAAATATAAATTATACTTTGTAGCTTGATTTACGATAAAAACAAAAGCGTTTGGACTCTAATATTGTTGAACGTTAAAAACTGAATTTCAACCAGTTAATCGTTTGCCTAGACAGATACCGGGAAAGATTCTGACTACCTCACCCATTCATTGAAAATAACAAGACCAGCAGCAGAGAGCAAGGGTAATGTAAAGAGAAGAGCTTTCATCTCTTTATCAAATGCACAACTACAAATAGGCAAATATTCAACTCCAGTCTTAAAGGGATCAAAAAATCTAGTCGTAACTAATGCGAATTATAGAAGAATACCTGTCACGAGAATAATCATAAGGTAAATATAGACATGAACTTCAAAATAATGAGGTAACTTTCCCTCAAAAGAGCGGATTGTAAGTCATTGTCGCTACACAGAGAAAGAAGGACGTTTTACACCGTGCACGGCTGCAATTTACTACAAGCACTGCAGCATAAGAAACGATATCTAGATAATAACTCTAAAAATAGAAAATGCTATCTATCATTCGATACACCGCTCTCGTATAGAATGCTCTTGTCTACATTATGTAACCTTTTGCTAAGATGGCTTCTTAGTGAATCCGTTATCATATGATTAGTCTCAGTTTAATCTTGCTCTTGTCGAACAGATGAAGTTCATGTTACAAGGTTATTGCCTGTCTGTGCTTGATTTTGAATCCTGTCCAATACTTGACTATAAAAATGCGTGCTTTTTAATAATCGATCATCATGATTAGCGTGACGTTAGCGAGAGAGGAAATATGTAACATGGATTAACGGAAATCAAAATGATTGCTGAATTAAGCCCTCGTGCGTCTAAGCATGGATTAAAAAATTCCCGTAATCAAGTTATCTATCCGAAGGGAATGTCTGCTATCATACGTCAACTAATCCATGTAAACTTGCTGCGATAAGTTTGTCATTCTAATTCTAACCATGGAAGAACGATAAGAAAAGATATGCTACTCTCAAAACAAAATAATCTTTATATCTTTTCCTCTTCCTGGACCTAAATCGTGTCATAGTACACAAGTTTCAAAAGGAGTGATCCACCGTTTTAAGGGAAAAAAAGGCATTCTCAATGTAAATAGCCATGCTATTAGAGTTAGTAAGTTTTGTTTTTATTTTTTTTGTCTTTGTTGTTTTTGGCTGCGTCACTTAACGATTACTCTGGCTTTGACGTAATAGAGTAATAATTCCCAGTCTTGGTGGATAACTGCATAACCCTTTCTTTCCAAAAACGTTTTGTGGGCTGTGGAACTATTTTTGGTGCATTAACTTGGCGCGTAAGATAAAGGTTCCAAAGCTAACCATTTCAATGAGATATCCGCACTTGACATCTTTCAAGTAAACGGCCATTAAAACGATTTGTAAACACAATCGTATGAAGTAAAGTATCCTTTCAAAAGATACAGAAAAATGATAGCCAACACCAGGAAATAAACATTTTTGCCAACAAACTCCTGTCAGTATATATTTTCCCTTCGCAATCATTATTTTTATTTATTTTCATTTTTTACCTTTTTGTTTGCTTATCACTTGGAAATAATTTGCTGTCGAAGGTTATCTCTCAATAATTAAAAGCGATTGTGTTTGTAATCGTCAGCTTTGGCAATACAATGACGTCGTGCCTTTATTTTGAACACTAAAACCGCCCGGGAATCCAATAAACATGGTTATAAATCTTCAATGTATAATACTCATAAAATTCTTCATAACGGCGCTACAATCTTGAAAATAATCCTTCTCGAAAAGAAAATCCAATCAAGGGTATTAAAACTTATCTGCGCATCCCTTTCAACGAAAAAATAATCTCAAGGTTAAAGACAGACAAAACAACTTGAATAACTTTACAAGAAGTTCAGCTGGGATAATGTGTTCTTCTTTCTCAAAGAAGTGGAAGGTGTTGGGTTTGAGGGTGGAGGAGAATACAACGGGCCATTCAAACTGTTAAAACTAAAACTGCAATTACGTCTCTCTTCTAATAAGCGCCCCTCTGTCTCCCTTTTTTCTACAAGCAGATTTACACATTGATTGTTGCTTCAGTCTGTTCCGTAACAGTTTAGCTGTAGAGCAAAAATAACGTTATTATCTACGAATACGAGCATGCGACCTGGCGCGATAAGAATTCAAAGACAGCTTCGAACAACAGTACGCATGTTATGGTTGTTTTCATGCACGTCTGTTACGGTGTGATATAATACCACAAAAAACACACAACTTGCATCTGACCACGACTTAGAAGCAAATAAAATACCCCCACCATCGTTTTTATTCTACATTATAGGCGTTCTGAGGGCGCTAAATTAAGAGTTAGCGGTCATTCAATTCAAGGGAAATCGCCGTCTCAGGAAAGAACAGCTATAAAGAGTAATATACTGAAAGTTTAATTTGATTTTTTTGACGTCTTAACTCTATGTTTAAGGATCACACATTAGCTGTAAATATGAGGTGGTTCCCCTCGTGATGTCTTCTGAGAAAATCAAAACTCCAGTCGGTATATTTCCTAATTACTAACAAAGAAAATACCAAGTGAGTATGATAGGTCTTTACAGAAAGAGATGTAAAATCTATAAACAGCTCCCTGTAGCCGGTCCCAGCAGGCCCTCCAATAGTGGGGACGGTGAGAAGCCAATCAAGGTTATAATAATCTGGTTTCCCGTATTTTCCGTCTCTTCCGCCTCGATGACACGATTAATTTGATTAGTACCAATGTGTTTCCAATACACAGTGACACTTCAAATTCGTTTGTCTATAAACGAATCGACGCTGTTACTGCTAGACAAAAACAAGATACTGCCACTTTACTGCAACGATTAACTGTACACTATTCCGTTATAACATACTAAGGAATGAACAAAACAATTTCATGCTCGCTGACGAAATAAAATTTATATCTTTACTATTAAAAGAAAAAAACTTTGGCAAACAACTATTATTACAAGATTCGCAATTTACAATACATCAAAGCACATTTCTCGAGAATTCAACAATTATTGGTTGTGGTGGGAAAACGATTCCAGGCTCTTCAGAACCGTAGAAAGGAAAACCGCCAAAAACAATGATTTTAATAAGTGCAACTGAAAAATGGAGATACAAAGTTCACTAGCAAACTTGGAACAGAAAATGAGATATTTTATAAAGTATCATGTTTTCAATTAATGCTATGGAAAAGAATAGAGTAACGTTTATTTTCGCCTGGAACAAATTTTATTAATTAAAGGTTTAAACCTTTTTGTGCGCGGACTACGTTCGATTGCAAATATAGTTGAGAAACGAAAGGACTTCTTATTCATTCACATTTTAAACATGGCACTGTTTACAGTATTCGAAAGAATGCAACCGCAAGTAACAAAAGAAAAACCACCCCAAACAATAACATAAAATGAAACTATAACCGATTATAAACAAAGTAATGACGTTTGTTTTTGCTGGAAAGTACGTAGAATGATTGAAAAATAAAGCATGTCCTATAATCAGCCCACAAAAATAACTGAGCCGAAGAAATATTGTTTTATGAAGTTTCCATATATCCAGCTCATTGTGATTCACATTTCACAATTTAACCTTATCAATGCCTAAAGTGGCCAAAATCAAATTTCGGCAAAATTTCCAAATTTCATTTTGTGAAACGTTGAAAAACAAATAGGGCCATGTGAAAATACTGGCAAAGACCTTTGATTTGAATGGTCACAAGATAGGATTTCGTCCACAGACTCAAAAGTTAGAACCACTTTGTACAGCATAATAAATACAGTACCACTGGAAAGTACTGCTCAGTAGCTTTCATTTGAATGGTCACAAGCACAGACTCAAAAGTTAGAACCACCCTATGAGACTCCATCATTGAGTCTGACAGTGAAAGGAAGTTGGAAAGGAAGAAGTGCGCTTGGCATAAGCGACAAAAACAATTTAATACTAGAACTTAACACTAGCAATGCAATGAAATAAATCGATGGACGATAAATAAGACGTCATTTTGACTCCATCAAGATATTATGGCATCTGAAGGCTTGTCATTTCCTTGAGACATTTTGTAAAGTGTTCCTGCTTAGAATTCAGTAAATCTGGAAACTCGCAAAGAGGAAAGCTAATCAATCGGCCATTTTATTGCCTCAATGCAGACGCGTATTAGATTCAACCAGCCACTTCTGTGGAGCTGGAAGGTATTCAGTGATTTAAAACGCAACGTTGAACCGCTCACGCCAACATCTACAAGAGACGTAGAAGAAACAATCACTTACGAAATGAAGGGACTTCCACGTCCAAGTTCTCTATGCAAAATTCGTTTCATACACTAAGTCAGTAGTCAATAATGTACTCAGAAACAGTTACACTGGCAGAAGTATAACTAAAAGTGACTCCTATATCCAAGTATACTTGGTAAACTAAAGGTGGGAAATTGCATGAACACCAGAGACAGGTCAGGTCAAGCATTAACTTAATAAGAGCCGATTTTGGAACATACAAGGACAAATCATTGATGAACATGAGCAAGACACTGTGTTGATTATAAAAGCAAAAAACTGAAACATATACTTCAATAAAGCACATATTTCTATGCAAATACAGCAGAGCGTCGATATAAAGAACCTGTATTTTACGAAGTCCTTGGTGTAACAAACGATTATCTGTACCTCAGTAAGAGCAAAATATAGGGAAAAGAACCTCGATATAACGACAACTCCCGAACAAATTTTGCCAATCCTTGACCCTTCGTTATATTGAGGTTCCACCGTATGTTGCGGAGTAATTCTTACTTTCAAGGAACTCTGTCAGGATAATTTAAGCCAATATTTTGAAACATACGTCTAAAATCAATATTTTGAAATAGTAAGAAACCTCAAACATGTGTTAATGGTAAAATAAGAAAAAACTAAAGAAAACACTTAGGATAATTGAGATAATAAGAAAAAGTAGACAAATTTAGGCTACATTTTCCAAAATGAATAAATCGTTAACGTAAGGAGTTTAGTTTTTTCTTAACCACTATTTATCACGGTTTTATAAAAGAGACATTTCCTACAAACAATCCAACAATCAGCTATTTACCAAAAAGTCTTCCAACCCGCACGAGACATACTGTATTGAAAACATCCGTCTTTAGTCTGACTTTCTTGTGTTATATGTTATGAATATTTCTTGAAATAGATAAGAAATTTCTGGCAAGCAACGTTTTTACAAAAGCTAATAATTCCAATCTGCTAAAATAGGTTGACTAATGAGTCGAGAATAACTGACACGAGCCGGGAATAGATTCCTCTTTATTTGTTTGTTTGGTTGGTTACTATTAAACATGGTTTAGCAGGAAACCGTGATTATTTATTACGCACATTCCAGTGCTAAGTGTGGCAGAAACAGGGCGACAACTTTAACTGTTTCTAAAAAAGTTCATTTTCCCACACGTTTGCATGATCTGCGCCGTCTGTATCGAAATTTAAGTAACTCTGGTGCTTACGACGTCTGCAACTTCAAAATGTGACTATTTATATAAGAAAACACTATTCTGCGAATCCATCATTGTGATGGTAGTCTTGGGGTCACATTTAGCCAGTCCTCAGTCCGGTTAAAAACAATTAGCTAACTTTGAAAAATGTCTCTCTATTTTCCTACCGTTCCACGCTCGGAATTATTGTGACTTGCAAAACATTTCTTCAGTCAACTTGACGTTACATGTAACTATCGATCTTTGTTAAAATTACAGACTGTCTCGCTTAAACAAAGACAAAATGAAAAGGCAAGTAACAGTTTACTAGAGAAGAAAATTTTAAAAGTTTGCAAATAGCAGAGGAAAACAGTGAATTTACCTGTCAATTTTTAATGACGCAAATTTAAAGCCCGTAGAATGCAACAAACGCTAGGATGCAACAGACGTTATTTCTTGTCACTTTCAATAATCCTCTTAGGTCGAAAACTGTGATTATATCTCCTTAATAATCCATAATTCCAGCTTTATTTACCGCATATCCCTCTCTGACCCTGGGCTCGGCGCCAACTTTATGATAGGCCAACCTTCCTTGTGATAACAAGTTTGCATTCTTTCTGGGGATCTAAGTTCACATATGCAACCGTTTTTACACACTGATCTGAATTGTCAGAATTTTCTAAGGTCGCTTTCTTTTTTTTTTGCTTTTTTCTGGCCCAAGACTTTCCCCAATACTTTTTGCGCTAATTGAAAATAATTAAAAAAAAGCGAAACACTATTATAGCTGCCATTATACCATGTGCTCACGTGGGAACACTAGACTGTACTAAAACAAATTTTCGTTGTTGCCATTATTTACTTTGAAGTCTATGAGTTCATACACGGCTGTTTTCAGATTAATTTTTCTTCAAGAAGCAATTTTAAAAATCTGGTCAAGTTCCTAAAGCGTTACACCTCATTGAAGATAGAGAGTTAAACAAACATTGATTTCATTAAAACAAACGTTTAATGTGCAGTTCAAAAAAAAATCCTGTTAATTAGTAATAAGCTAAGGATCAATAAAGAACATTGTTAAGTGTCGTCATCTATGTTCATAGAAACGTCGATCTCTTATTAAAACAACACACTGATTCAAAACGAAATTTTTTGCGACCTTGGCAACAACACAGAATTTGATGGAACAAAATGTTCAGTGGTGTAACTGAATCCCTACATTTTTTCTCCTGGAAGTTTCCTTTTATAAGAAATAAGGGAATCTTCCAAAATTTATCTTTACGCAAAGGGAAACAACATGAGACAAACTTGCCTAAACTGTAATTGTAAATTTTCTTTAAGCAGATTTAATTTCTAAACAACAGAGAGGGATTGACATCGTGCATATGTCCGTCCGTGGGTTTCGTCATTATTTACAGAGAAGGAAAAAACACAGAGAAAGTCCAGTCGTTGTTAACATTCCTTCGTCGATTAAAATTATTATACTTCTTAAGGACATATTTTTTTTTAAATAAATGTTTTCAGAACTTTAAAGGTCGACGGATTTATCTGCATGTATCAATAATAAAAGAAGTAGCTAATTTTTACAGCCTTAGTGTTTCTATCTATTACCTAAACAGATACTGACAAACTGGCTCAACACCCTTCTTCCTGATACTTTACTACATGGATGTGGTCAAAATCGGTATTCTGTTTTTTAGACCCTTTTATCGTAAAATGACAATAAAAAATTCCCTTATTTGTCTGACAGATTTCATCATCGCTAGATGAAAAACTTTGTTGATACTGACTAAATTAAAACTATTACTATCTGTTTCACCCACAGTTTATTTTCTGAAAAACCATTTACAGTGATGGATTTATAGTGGACGAATTCTTAGATCCTAAAACAGCTATCTCCTGAATGTCAAGTTAATCTGTCTACTGAAAGTGGACCCCAAACGATGAACGATTGTTTGTATTGCAAACATCTAACTCGCTAAACACGTAACTAAAAATATCATGCAAGGCCAAAATTGTCCCAAATTAAAGTTAAAGTTAACTACACCTTCAGCAGTTTATTAGTGCTTTTTAGTGAAAACGGTGGAGTAGATAATTATAAGAAAAACGCGGTCATTCTTGAAAACTTACAATCATGATGTTCAGTAAATTTAGCAAGTTTAAATGTGGAGAACAATTAAAAAAAACGGAATTCTTATGACTATATACCTGTAAATACTATATAAATTTTCTCTGGTGAAGAATGCATAAGACTGGTCGGAAATTCTAAACTAAAGGCAAGTTTTAAAGAGTTTTACTGAATTCCAAATTAAACGTGGAATGATTCAACAACAATCGCAGGGAAATTAGCATAAACATTTTAGTGTGCATGGCTATAGCCAGGAAAAAGGAGCCAAGCTTTAAAAAAATGGAAAAAGTTTACATTTGCAGAAATATTAAGTAAAAAAGCCGCTAAATTTCCAATTTGAATACGCCAGTCAACATGTGTGAATATGGATTTCTGAATGAAAGTCTAAGTAGCCCTTGTAGTGAGGATATTTTAATCAACAACGACGTGCCCAGGCGTAGTACCGTACTGTTGATAAAGATTGATGGCAAATGCTTGGCATATAACGCAAAGAAAAACGAAGAAAGGTAAAAAACGCTAGTAGACTTCCGCCTATTTTATCATTCTCTGACCTCCTATCTTCTCGCATGCCTGACTAGTCCACATTAGGCTTCTGTTCGAATGTCTACTGGAATAAAATATCACCTCAAGACTGAGCGATTTTCGATTTTTACAGCCGACTTAAGAAATTAAACAAGTTCTAATGCTGGTAAAGTAAAGGTGTATCACTCCCATTGCTTATTTACTTCGCTTATCTTTGCTTTATTATCTACAAACGCGAAGAATCCTGCAGAGTTGCCTCGCCTGTTTACAATATATACGGGTGATCTATAAAATTCTATAACTGGCGAATGTATTTTTTGTTTGTTTTAGGCTTTCAACAAAAAGACTCATAAATTCGTTCCATAATGATGAAACTTATAACTCTTCTCAAAATTTGCAATCTGCCGTTTATATCTGTCTCAACCTGTCGAACACACGATAACGCTTTTGGGTGGGTGTGTGTGTTTTTGATGCATTCTGAGCGAGTATTTTAATTACGCCGTTCACAATACAATACAACAATGCTTAATTAGGGCATGGATACATTTATGGCAGGAGACCTTAGCAAGCCCTACTGGGCTTTTCTGAGAAGATCCCCAGTTTAAATTAACAAATATAAACGTGAAAAATAATATGTACCAGAAATCAAACACTGCTAAATCGAAAAATAGTCCAGTTTGAATGAGTCGTTTTAGGCTAAAATTAATATGTACCAAAGGGTATTCTTATTTGAAATAAAACGTGGTTTTCTTGTCACGAGAAACAGGCCAGAAAGATATTCTCTGCAGACACACACCCCAGGCGTGCACGCCCAAAGAGGGTTGTTGAACACAAAGCGTACAGGGGATTAACCCCACTCAGTCCCTAGCTTTGCCGACGGAAAAGCCCTGCAGTTTTTTCAATAAGCAGATAAGTGGTTGCGGGTTGAAGCCGGTTTTGCTTTATCAGGATCAAGATACATCTCCCTTGTTGCAGCAGAGAGGTTTTCTCTTGAAAGCACATTGAATCACCTATAACACTCTAAAGTAAAATGAGCCTTTTAAGTGCAGGCCACGAGAGAAGTACAATGGAACAGGTTAACGACTTCTTGAAGGGTTTGACTTTTGAGGGGAAATAGATCACCCTACTTTTACATTTATTCAGTTTAAGGAATTGCTCCTTCATTTAGTTTGTGCTTGAAATCCTAGCAGTATTATGCAGTCAACCGCTGCTTTTTTCACAGCAAAAACAAGATTCTGTATATAAAGCGTTTATCAAAGTTGTTAAAATTATTTACGTGAACGTAACAGGTGACAAGAAAAAGGGAATTAAGTCCTCGAAGTCCACACATATTTGCGTTCCTCTATCCTTGGACCGCCCCGTGGTAAATCACACCCACAATATCTACTTACTCTACAAATAACTTTTAAAACTTTTCTATTTTGTTTAACTTGCATTATATGACATAAAAATCGTCCATAAAGATCCACATTACGTCAATTACCATTCCCCATTAGGAACTGGCGATCACAAGCTTATTGAGCTAATAAAAGAAATGTTGTTGGCCCCCAGGATATCCAAGATCTATTAGCAACAATAGCATGAGGCGACGACAGCATACTATTTCCGAGAAGGACTTTCAGCTTAATCCCTAAAAACTTAACATTTATGCATTAAATTTTCCAAGACAATACAGAGAAAGCAAAAGCAAGGACGAAAGAAACTTAGTTGAAGGTTTCGCCCACGCGTGGTGAATAAAGTAATCACCATTTTTTGCTATCAAATAAAACTACAGAAAAATATAGCCTGAGTAAGTCCTTGATATAACTTATCAAAAATTAAGTGTAAGATTTATGCAAAGCTTAGCAGACAAGGAGATAAATTATTGCGTGGTTCGGCAAATCACAGAACCAGACAACACACATTCAAGCTTCCGGTGTCACTTTCCGACATATGTCAAGAAAGAACGCTAAAAACACGCGCTTGTCCGATACTGTTCATCCCTTTTCACAGTACTAACCTTGACCGGTTAAAAAAATATGAAATATTTAGTCAGAATTAAGAGGATAAGCAAATATGTCTCAATAGCCGCTATTAATATTTGGCTGTCAACTTTTCTCTAGTTCCCTCGATAAGAAGGAGAAAGTGATACGTTAAAGGCACTCCTGAATGCCGTCTGCTGCGACTTTTAAACATAACAAGTTCCCTTTATTTGTTGACGTTAGAAGTGAAAATTGTCTAAACAAAAGATTTAATTACGAAAAGATATAAAATCATTTAGCGGTCCAGCATAACAAGTTTACAATTTACTTTTGAAGAACAAATAAACAGACGAAACACAGACTGTCCAATGTTACCCCGATCAAAATTTATCAGGTTTCCTTTGAAGTTGCCGACACATTTTTTGCAAAAAATAAATGCACGACATTTCAGAATCAAAGTTTTGATGTAATTTTCTACGCGCAAGTCGAGATAGATAAAATCGGTTTTAAAATAGTAAAGTTTACATGTTCTGTTCAGCGAGAGATAAGTATTTTTGCAAGTTTAATACGAATATGACAGCTCAATCATCATTCACAACTAGCGATACACATCGAAGTATTGATAGGACAAACACTTCACGATCAAGGGTTAGATAAGCGATTAACAAAGTAAGAATCGAGGGTATCGAAAATTGGACATAACAAGCGCTAGTAACAAATGTTCCGTAAACGGGCGCAATACAGCTTTCCGATAAGCCAGTATCCCAAATGGCGTAAAAAAGCCCATTTACGGAAACGCCTGCCACAAAGACACTGAAGCTGCCATTATGCAAAAGACATAAACCAAGCAGTTGCTCACGCCCTTCTTCAGATCCTCTAAATCACCGCTTATAAAAATTCCACAACAATCAAAATGCACTTGCACCAAATAAATTTACGCTTAGTTCCGCGTCTATTTAATTCAAGAAGTTACTTGGTGATATAAAAACCAAAATTAAAGTTGACCAATTGCACGTAAAGGGAAGGAATTGACTTGGCTATTGTAGTAGTGTATCTATAACTCTGTAGTATCAAAGTTTAGCCTTTATTCGCGTGCCTGGAATCGTGCAAGGATTGCTTTAAGATTATGAAGCTTGAGCTGCCCCTTGGACCAACGCTGAGAGTTAAATGGAGCAAAGTTTTTTTCCTAATGACCGATGAAAGAGGAGACTTTGATAACAACTTTAGCGTGACTTTCCGCTGCAAAGATTTCCCCATTATCCTTTGTGCAAGGGGCACTAATTATACACTTGCTCAGACGCGGCAGAGAAACATCTAGACTGCCGCACTTTCACAAAAATGTTCTTTTGATTCCTTCTCTCCCAAAGTGTAATTTTCGTTCGGAGATCTTTCGATTACTATCACTATTTTTCTGGTTCAGTTTATTTCATTTTCTTGAGTAACGTACAAAATTCTGTTTTCTTTTAAATAATTTATTCCGCCTTAAAATTAAGCTCTGATAGAATTTAGGTGAGACACATGTTTTTCCACCTCGTGATTGTTTAAAAATCTGTTTTAAATAGAAAAAAGTAAGTAAGAAAGAAAGAAAGGAAATAAGCTGCTCAAGCAAACACTAAAGATGTGAAATTAAAATATATAGCTCTGCAGACAATTAATGATTGAAAGCTGAAATCCCTTTTCTCAGAGGATCCATGTAAGGACAATCACTGGAGGCCGGTCTTACGGAAGTTAAATCGTTTCTAGCAGTGAAAAAATGACTTATAGTTTAAACTGCAAGAATATAGTTCTGTCAATTCATGGCTCAAGATGATAAAAAATAAGAATGCGTTGCAGACTGTTAATTTGCACGAGTGACGTTTCATTTCCCGACACGAATTCTGTCCATCGTTAAACATCCATGTGTTGCAAGATTACCTTCCTGTGATAAAACCAAATTTTTGATGGCGTTTTCCATGTGGTTAGACCCATCATCCGCTAATTTACAGCATCTTTAGCAAAAACAACCCTTTGTTGGGGGCTGCGATATATCATTTTAGACCACATCTCTAGGCAAGTACTTGTACGTGTTTAGCTCAAAGTAGACCGCTCCAACCACAACTCCTTTGAAGTTCTCATTATAAACTGCAAGAGCCTCTCTTACTTGAAATAATCGGTTACAAGACGTTTTAATGCTCGTGAGAATGAGATCTAGTATTTCTGTATTTGCGTACTCTGTTCCACATCGGCATAATTTGTAGGCGACTGCCGTTACAGATATTTCCCACAAAAACGAAACCCTCTCTCAGACCATACCTCGCGTTCACGAATAGATGTTTCATGCATCACAGTAAGTATCAGCTACAAACCCTAGCTCACAAGAAAATGATTCATTGACCTTAAACAAACTTACCTTCGATAGTAGAGTAAAGTAACGTAAAGGAAGATATACCACTAAGAACGAATTAGTTACTTATTTTCACTAGTCTACCTATTGGTTTAAAAAACTGCACTATTGCTTGTGCTAAACCCAAATGATCGGGCCCCAAAACGACTTGATACATTCGCTGAATTTAGACCTTAATGACTACTTACTTAACAGCACCTTTCGCTAGGTGATCAGTAATTTATAAATTAACGCAATGAAAATCAAAGAAATACAGTTGGTCTGACCAAGCTAACTTGTGTAATCTCTTTTCGTTATCGCATAGTAACAACGACTAATTGAATTAGTATAACAGGTTGTGTAAAGTGGCCGTACATCATCTGTAAAATGCTTGAAAAGTTTAACGACGTTTTCTTAATGGTAATAAGAAAATGATACAGAAGTGAAACATGGGATGGTTTTTATCAACAAACTGTTTACCTGTACGCGTGCTTCCGTCAAGTCGCATCGTAGCGCCAACTGCTCCCGTGTGTAAACATCAGGATAGTGCGTTTTCTGAAAAATTCGCTCCATTTCCTCAAGTTGAAATGATGTGAACGTGGTTCGGTTCCGACGCTTTTTACGCTTCGAGGTAGACTCGTTACTGCCGCTCTCCATCTCCATGCAGGATTGAGGACTCGGTGAAAGCTGCGTCGGGCTTCCAACTGGAGGCGAGTACTTGCCTGCACGAGTTAGTAATTGGAACACTACATGTCAAAGCAGTTTAAATGGACAAAATGCAATTACAAGTGAAGAACAACTCATTAACTTCATATTAAAATCAATTAAGGTTGATTCTCTCAATTGCGATTATTTTTGGACAAAAGGTAGAGTCATTATAGAAGTCAAATAAATAATTACCTGGTTGGGATGGTGTACTCAACGGAAGAGCGTGTTGTCTCGCTAAATCGCAACTCGCGTAGCTCACCGGAGGGACGTTGGGAGAACCAGTTCCCCGTGGAATTGCCCCACTTGAAGACATATAAGAAGATGAACGCGCATTCTGACCGATAGACGACACAAACTCGGCGAACTTTTCCATTACGTCTCGCAAATACGGTTGCTGATGTAGTCCGACCTGTATCGCCGGCGTAGAAAATGAGTTTAATTCAACCGTCATCACGCGCGCGGGGTATTTGTGTGACGTGCGTGACACCCTGAGAAGACGACCGACCAATGAGAGCCTCGCAGTGGGAATAAGCTGCTAGTTACGAAACTCACTTGTCACTAATAAAGATTTCACAGATAAGAAAAGATAGAAACTTTTCTCGATAACTCACTCTTATTGGCCAGCCCCGAGGAAAAATAGTTCAGGCTTGAGTGACAGTGATCGTTGGAAAAACAAAACGAATGCGCTAGAACTGAAATTATAAAAGAGAAATCTTCATTTTGACTTAAAAACAATGGCGCGATGAATTTTGGCGATTTTTAAGTGCTGAAAGTGGAAAGGCGATTTTCTTAAGTCTTTGTTTAAATAACACGAGTTATGGTCGCTTGAAAAACACAAAGGCTCGCCGCCTTTCCGGTTAACACCTTTTGCTGGAAGGCAAAATCCATATGGGACCAGTCTGCCTCTCAGTACAAAGCATAAAGCATTCTGAACAAGGTGGCCCGTTTGCCGTTAAACGCTTTCATTAATAAGTCATCCCACTTCTGCCGTAACAACTATCGTAATATCTCGTAATTAAATTAATTATCCGTTTACGAGGTACCCAATGTTTTGTTTCCCGCGCTTGTTAACTCGATATTAATGTTACAAATATGAACGTGGGAAGGGATGCGTCAACAGGCCTAATGTTTACTATTGATCTGACCTTATTCGCCTTATCGTCATATCACCAACATTAAAGAAGTTGCACCCAGATGATTTACCTTTTTAAAGTTAGATTTCGTGTTTAATCACTAATCAGTATTCGCAGTAGTACGAAATCTCGACAGAATTCAAAAGTAGATGAATTGGAGTAATCGAGAAGCTTTAAGTGGCAATTCGGGGGTGGATTGACGCGGTTTCGAATCACCATCATTAGGCATCTTCTTTGTGGTCTCGATGCTCCTTCTCCTCAACTTCTCACATGATGGGGAATGAAGCTTGAGGCTTTCAAGAATTTGCAGAAATCAAAGCAAATACATAATGTACAGCGGAAACAAGTGGTGTTTGCCTTTTAATTTAACAAAAATAAAAACAAGAAAGGTACCACTCCCCAAAAAGAAACAACTAGAAATCGCCCCCCGGAAACTTGCCCCCATGCTGCTCTCAAGTGAGAGTCTTGAAAGGATCAGCTAACATCTGTCGCAAACATGCTTTTGTTGTATCCGCCGCCATGCGACAGTAGAGGGGTGAACAGCTTTATTGTGCACTTGGATTGTCAGTTACTTAGAGTGTCCTGTAACATCTCATGTCTATTTTAACGTCACCACGAGGAGACATGTGCGTCTAGAATTAGAACTGAGTTTGTCTGCTGCCAGTGTTTCAAGCTTCCCGAGGGTTCTTGGTTAGTCTGGTTTCTTCTTTTTATACTGATAATCCGCTTTGCAAGCTTCACAATATTTTGAAAGAAAATATAAAGGAACGTTCCTCTTGAACCCTCTTGGCTAGTAGCGAAATCTCTAGATCTAGAAAACCAGAGAGCGACAAAAGGGCAAACTTAACAAGACAGAAGGGAAAATTGCATGGCACCACCTTCAATACATTTGAGGTCAGCTGAAGTCATTTTTTAACTGAAAACTGAATCGTATGTGATCTGAAAAACAAGACAAAAAACGTCGAACAAATTTCTGGCCACATTACATGGCTCAATTTCCTCAGTGACTGCAGAAAAAGGTGCCATTCTTTCGAATCAAAATTGCACTGATACTCCCTCGTACCTTCTAAAGAGTATTAACGGGACACAACAACAACAACAACAAAAACCACAACAACAAAAGTAGCAATGGTGAATTATTAGGGCGCCTGAATATGCAAAAAATGTGAGGAAAAGGCCGTCCTATTCTATTTGGTTATTTTTTTCTTTAACTCAGTCCTTTGAACATAAGATTCACGGACGGCGCCTTTCTTGAGTGTTTTCTTGCGTGTGGAGATCTGGATTTACATACTTGAAAGGTCCAAGGCTGAATTGGTATACTTTCTCAGAAGTTCTTTACAAATAGATCAAGTTCCAAATGTACGTGGGTGATAGCGTAGTATGTTCGTCAGCGTTGCTAGGAAATGATCCTAAAGGCATCAACCACATAAAATGACATGAGTTTTTCCTGATTAGACTAATAAAGAATCGGAAATTCATGGAGTACCTTAATGAGGATTTAGAATCCCGACTGATGTCAGATTTCAAGTTTTATAAAGGATCATCCTTTACGAGGAAGAAAAATGACGAATACTTTACTTGGTCAGAAATACTTTATGATTCAATATTAAAAATGAATGGCGCCACCCACAAAAACATTCAATGCATTCATATCCAACTCTTTGGCACAAAAAGACTGAAACTGGTACCTTTTTTAATCAACGAGGCCTTGCTCCACCCATCGAGGAGAGAGACATTCTCTCTCCCCGATTTCCACATTTTCTGCATGTGCTGCTGCCACACTAAATTTACGCTGATGCTTTTACATTCGTTTTTGTATCGTTTATTTGAAACACCGGGTGGAATTGTCTTCCAGGTACGACATCTGTAGCTGATATCAGACCTCATCAGGAGCCGATTATCGGCTCCTGACCTCATATAAGATCTAACAAGAGCCATAATGGCTCTTGGATCTAATAAATGCTCCTGCTAAACCCTAATGGACTCCGTACCACAGAGTAAGTCGCCAACGACAATAAATTCCCATATTAATGAAGAGACAAGAGTATTTGGAAACTTCAAAGGGATTCAGCATTCAGTTCAGTCAGAAAGGAGAAAGAGTAAATATAGTAAAATATAGTAAATATCTTAGTATCCACTCCCCTCAGGGCTTTTCAGAGATAATTTACAACACTGGTTGGGGGACTTTGCCAGACTGCTTAAGGTGCAGTTTACAAGTAATGAATGAATGAGTAATGATGCCCCCACACATGAGTGTGAAAGAGAACAAACACTGAACTAAAACTGGAGATAAACGTAATTTAGTTTCCTTAATACTTTTACATTCTCCAGGCCTCGCTCGCTACAACAACATTGCCAACGGGAGTAGAGTCTCCGGGTCCAAAGGGTACGCTTTTTTCGCCTGTAGTATCTCCGGGGGTCTAAAAGAGGAGTCTTGATCCCGCATTCCAGCTCCTTTTTCACGACAATCACGCATCCCTAACTTCTGTCATCTCCATCCCGAATAGCGTTTTCCGTTTCCAATACCGCATACAGTGCCAAGATTTCGGTGAATCCCACTTACCGAGAAGCGGTCTAATCCCACATCCCGTCAAGAAATTTTGCGTTTTCCCGAATCCCGCACTATATTTCGGTCAAATCCCGCATCCCGAGAATACCATTCCAGACCTTGTATCTCATTTCAGTTCTCCAACTGGCGGCAGTGATGTATGACCAGACAAAAAATTTTCACGTCGAAAACAAAGGTCGTTTAATTCCTTGATGTGCCTCAACCAACATGTCTCAATTAAACTGAACTCCTCAACGCAACGATTACAAGCAGGGCGGATACCCTCTGAAGTTACGCGAAGTACTTTTGCCTAAAAACTTTCAACAATATTTCCGTCCTGACTCATCAAAGGTAGCGTGGCCGAGTGGTCTAAGGCGCTGGTTTAAGGCACCAGTCCCTTCGGGGTGTGGGCTCGAATCCCACCGCTGCCACTTACCATTTTTTTGGTTTGATATTTTTTGGTTTGTTTGTTCGTTTATTTTTTACGTTTGAGTCATAATTATTGTTTTAGTAGTTATTTTCTATAAAATGAAACATAAGCTCGCACCACCAGGTGCCCTGAAACAGTTTTGTGTGAAAAAAATGCTGCGTCGATCTGGAAAGGAAGGAATACAAATGCTAAGAGCACATCAGATAACGAAGTTAGCCACTTATCTTAAAGTCAACAAAGCCGGGTCAGAAAATACCACAACGTATCCATTTGTAATAAGGAGCTCATTCTATCATATGGTCGGGCGAACCTACCTCTTTCACTATTAACCGAAGTTGGGTTGGTTATCCTTCTATTATGTTTTCCCAGGCTCCCTCTTAGTTTCATTTGGCAGGCCGAACATTGTGCAAGATTGTAACAAAGCATTCGAACACAGCGGCACTAACAATAGAAAAAGACGTAATTACGAGTCGGCGCTGGTCTGCTCTGCGGCTCACCCTATAAGGACAGGCACCGCCCTTCACAGACTATTTTGTATTAGTAAAATCCAACTGGCCATATTCTCTAATCAAAATCCGTTTGAAATCCCAAAATCGTCGCATCTGCCTTCTGTTTCGTCTCAATAAAAGAGCAGGCAGCCTGACATCAGTTAGATAAATTTAACTCAATCGGAAGTTGGACAGTTGAGCAACTGGTAAAAGGGTCGCCAATATCATCTTGTGAAAAAAAAATAATAGCAATAGTACCATCCTCTCTTGTACCAAGTTAAACTATAGCTGGAAAGGTTTCATTTGAATGGTAACACCACAGGAATTCTTACAGACCCAAACGTTAAAGCCAGCCGTTACAAGACTCCATCATCCACCCTGGAACTGAAGGTCGGGAGTTTTCTTTTCACAGTGAAAAACTTTAAACGACATGCGAGTCTCCACATCAAAATTATATTAATCCGTTTACAAAGTTATCCATTTTGGAGGCTGTTTTCAAAAATGTCCATTCAAATCATGTCAAATCGTTCACATGAGAACGGAAGTGGTCACATGAGAACGGAAGTGGTCAACTCATAAGTTTGTTTTTGTTCACAAACTAATAAACGGACTAATGTGTGCATATAGCACTGACCTGACTGACACATAAAGACATTTATTACGTTAATAGCATAAAAGAGGATTAAACTCATCATGTAGCGAAACTGACTCCTGTCATTAGCAATTCAACTTTGTTCAGTGCGTAAACGTTTATTTTGCTATTAATTTATAAGATTTACAAATGATTGTTTCTTTTCTATCACAGATAAGATACCACAGAAATTAAACTGATAACGAGCAAGTTAATGTCAAACAATCTTATAACTTTAAATGACATTTTTCATCAGGATGAATTAAGGTTAGCAATTGCTTACCTTCATCAACAAAATCAAGTGTTCTCGAGCAGAGTAAACAAGGAAAATACGAAACTAATAACTTCAGAGTTGAATGACACTGTCGATATTACGTTGATTGCTTTGACACCTTCCTCATTGCTAATGCGCACTAAATATCAACTCCCTGGGGTAAGACTTTCAATAACGCTAAAGGGAGTAGAATTATTGTTCAAAATCAAATCTTTTATGAACACAACCGGAATGTAAAGGACGTACAAATTGTTTGCTCTATAGCCTATAGCCTTTACCTAATTCTTTGTTGTTCACGAGCATTACTAGCCTCGCTATGTTGACAAGAAGAGACTCGTACAAACAAACGGATGCCAAGATCGCCTTGCTAGGATCCAGGCATGTAGGAAAATCAGGTGAGTTCAATGTCAACCCGTGCCTTTCTATCTCACTTTGAAATACAGTTCTTTGTAAATATGCGATATGAGGTAGAGACGCGTTTATAGGCCTTGAAAACCCACATCTATTCAGTATACTCAACTGTACTTGCATTTAACACCTACACGCCTGAGACCCACACTGGTTTCAGCCAGTTTATACCTTTTCTGCATGTCTTTCGACGGACTCAGTATTATTCATTTCTATAATTTGACAATCCACCCTAACACACGTAACAAGTTTCAGGGCTACGACTTGAAGTTATTATCCGTGATTCCAGTCGCAGTTTCAGAGCAACAGGAAACAACACTGTTTTGCACTGTGCCTCAGTTGGTACTAAGTTGTTTAGGGTAACCCCATAGTGTACAAGAAAAAGAATCTATTCTGAAAAATTTCTAAAAAGGAAGCGATTTTCGAGAAATGAATAATGTTCGACACTATTTATCCAAGCTACTTTCTCCGAAGAGGCCCCTTATGACACCTTGCTGAACTGAAAAGCCACCGTACTTTTGCCAAAAGTGAGGCATAAACATTGCACCGCATGTGTACCGTCAGGAATAAGATTTATAATAATAGTCCTGCACAACTCAGTATGTAACAGTATGAGCATTCCTGTCTAGGTCTCACTGGCAATCGATCGAGATGGGTACCTTATGAAAATAAAAATGACAGGAATAATAAGAAAAGAATCAAAGTTCCAAAATTCATTCGCTTTTGGTCTGGATTCAGAAATGCTAAACTGAAGTTCTTTCAAATATATCAGGGGCGCTCGTTCAATAGCTTTAAGTCTGATTGTGTAGATGTCGTATGGGCCCTGTTCCGAGATGTGTACAATGCTTAATGGGCTAATTAGGCACGTCAGTGACACCATCCATCATAATAATATAGCTTTTGTCTTTCTCTTCTGCGGCGTCATGACTTCAAGTGCTAAGAGGGTAGAAAGTGACAGCCATTTCAAAAGAGTAGATCATGCCGAAAGAACCTTTACTCGATAAATCACTCAATAACGACTATATTAACCTCTACTGTACTTTCTGAAGTTTTTTTCTCAAATCAGTTGAAGTTTTGGACCGGGCGAATGATAAAGATTTAAACTGAACTCAGAATGGCTACAAAAGTTCGCACTGACGACATTGCTAGCATTTGAGTTTCAAGATGAAAGTAATGCGCTGTTTGTAAGGATAAAATGCAAAATGTAACGTGTCTTTTAAAGAGTTTTTGTCACTCCAAGCTCTCATGTGCAGATTATAAAAATTGCACGAAACAAAAGTTGTTTACCATCAACAGCAATCGTACTGAAAGCTTTTGAATAAATTATCCATTGTTTTTTGAGGAAATGGAGTTTTAAGTGGATCAAGGAGAATGACAATGACGATTAGCAAAATGGTGATTAAGCACTGATTACAACCAGAGGATTACAACCAAAACGTCACCCTCTGGCAGAGTGGCGTTAACATTCCTAACTGAGAGGGACCAAGGAGGGGGGCAATGGGTTTAAGTTGTAAATCCATCTAGCTTGTATATTTATCCCAAGCATGTACGCACCAGATGCACATGTATATGTTGCAGTTAATTTTTTATTTCACTTAATTTTTATATTTCCTTTTTTTCAAATTTATTAGCATTCATTACCATACCCAAAAACAATCGAAAAATGAAAATTAACTGAGATAAAAAATTAACTACAACATATACACGGTCATAAATGGCCTCGCCAACATCTTGAGCAACCTCTTCCATTGTGAAAAAACGCCAGAAGACCTCGGGTTTAATACTGGTAAACAGATCGAAAAGCCCGGGCACTGGATGCAACAACAATAACATTGTCGATTAACTGTAAGAAATTGTGTAATCATTTATCGTTCTGTCTAAAACCCCAATGTCACCCTCCTAAATCTTAACAGAAGAGAAAGTGGAAGACATTTTCCTGTTTCCCGCGACTTCTCTCGGAAAGAGGGAAGTGACTCTATTGAGCAGGAAACCAAGAAGTATTTGCAAAGTTACCCTTGATGAGTTCAATTCCTGAGACCACCCGATCTTTAATACATTATGGCTGACGTCTTTATTTTCGGTGTAGAAACCAAAAAGACTCGCGAGCCAATAACAACTTAACTAATTTAGTGGTCTATTTCTGTCCAGCTAAAATAGAATGGCCGAGTTTACATACCTGTAATAATATCAAATTTGACTGGTTATGACTCAAACCGAGTGTCTGTCCTGAGATTTCACAGAACTATGCCAATGCATTCAGAGTCTATCGGCTGGGTTTTTCTATTGCCTTTATGAACAAAATTTTTAGAAGATTACTGAGTTGATTTGTTCTTGCTATTAAAGCCATTGCAGTGAGGTTCCTAACCAAGAGATTCATTGGGGAATATGATTCATCTCAGGGTATGTTCCTCCGTTTAATAAATCGAAAATTTTTTTAACACTTCACTCGCAGAATGAATAATGAGTCTTGTAAGGTAGTTCTATTTATTATTAAGGTGGTGCTATTTGTTTTTAGCACTTCAAAAAATGAAATTTAGACATTTTGTTGCATTTAACTTTAACCACTTCTGGGATTGAAAGAGTTAATTAAGTTTAAGGTGTGGTTTTAACAATCCAAATTTTCGTCTTTAGATTTCACGTACCAGTTCACCGCAACCATCGACGATGATCAAGTAAACTTGGAGATACTAGACCCAGGTCCCGAGGTTAGCATCAATTTTACAAGTAGCTGTTGTGTTTCCAAAACGGACATTGGTTTCCCACTTTTAACTTTTATATATATTCTCTTGCTTGATTGTTAGTCTCGCTTGCTTTAGAAAAGCGAGACTCTTAAAATGCGAATGTTTTTTTTTTTTTTTTTCCGGTGGGACCTAGTTTGTAGGCCCCGCGTTCCTTGCGAAGACCGTGGAAACTGGGGATAAGAATCGTGACGACTTTCATTGAATGGAAATGAGTCTCGTGATGAGAATGCAGTTTATTTCGGCGATGACTGAAATGACGCATGTAAGTTTGGCAATGACGTAATTTTCCTCGAATGGAGGCCCTTGATTTTCGTGTAATTATGCACGACATGCAGGCACATCCCCAAGCAGGATGAGAAAATATTATAGCGGGGAAATCCTCAGGATTTTGTGGCTTTTTAAGGCGTTACGTTTCTCAGAATATTGTCGCAATTACAGGAAATGTACGGTTAAATAGATTCACTTTGTTTTATGTATTTAATTGATAGATTTTCGCAGTTGTTACGATGTGAAGTCGTGTTGCACTTCATAAATACTTGAGATATGAAGTATCCACTGTCACGTAATTTTTACGTGCGCACGTGCGTAAAATTTGCGTTCGCAAATAAAATAAAGGCAATGTATCAAAGGCTGCACGTACAATTATGTAAGCGTAAAAGTAGAAACTCGCTTAATTTGACGTATAATCTCAATACTTTATGTCTTACCTCTATTTGATTTACGTGATTAAAATTTACGTGCGTTAACGTGCGGAGCCAAAAACGCATCAGTGGAAATCCACCCTAACGTGTCACGGGTAGCTTTGAACTTGACTAACCGCACACTCGACTTGCAGCACTTCGTGTCCATAGTTAATAGAAATCCCATATCGAGCTTTTCCGGAACGGGTTGGTCCAAGAATTCTATGGCTTGAAAGCGTTGATTATTTGGAACAACTGATCACTTCAGTGGTCGGAAAAAAAAGAATAATCTTAATGAGCAAAACTTCAAGGTTTACTGGAAAATCAGGATCGAGGATCGAGGATCGAGAAATCAGGGATCAAGGATCGGTTAAAAAGAACTTGAAAATAAAATAAATAAATAAATCGTGGATCAGTGATGATGTGGGCCGCAGACTGTAGATAAATTTCACAGAACATAACGCCGTTCGCTGTACTGAGCGCTAAATTCAAGTAAACTAATCCGAGTCTGTCTGAGTCAGTGATTGTTTTGACGAGAAAGTGAAATTTTCCGGGAAAATGAAACGCTTTATCCTGGTGATACTGTAATGCGAGAAAAAACTTTTAACAGTTTTAATTTTTAACTCGTGGGGACGCGCGAGCGTACCACGAGTTATTGCAGGCACAGAGATATGGAAATGAGTCACTCGCTCACTCGTAGTAGACGGACTTCGTAATTAATCGGGTCCGAACTCGAGAGTGCGAAGATCTATCGCTTCCGAAGAAGCACGCGCTCTTGAAGTTCGGTGGGATCAAATTCTTCGCTGAGAGCGTGCATCGTTCGGCGTTCGCCTCTCAGACTCAGAGTTTTCTTTATGGCAAATTTTCTACAGCACGGTTAGAGGTCTTACCAAATTTAAGACAAGTAGGAATCTTTCAAATGAGTACGATGGTTAACTTGGGGATTGGATTTCAAGAGCCTTTGACTCGTCCAGGCGTTAAACTTGACGAGAAAATGAGCAATTATTCTTCTGACTCCGAAAGATCACGGGGGATACAAATTCCAGCTTGCTGGAAAGTGATCTGAAAGTAAGAAAATGTCATGCCATGCTATTCTTAGGGACCGGTCATTATTTATGTGGCGGGGGGGGGGGGGGGGGGGGGAATCATGGGGTGGGCCAGGCCTATTTTTTTTAGAGAAAAGGGGTGGGCCAAAAGAGAATTTCACGATGATTGGGGGTGGGTCATTGTGTGTTTTGTAAAGAATCACACTCATTCATGTGGAAGTTCTAAATAAATTCTAATGCAATGCTGGACATAAAATATAACACAACTGGATATCACATGTAGCAATCCAACCTAAGTATGGAGAATCAAAGATGTGGGCACTAAATATCAATAAATAAACATAAGCCCTATTGAGAAGGCTTGCATGCTTCCTTTTCTTAATATACCTGTCTGGGAATTTTTACTACCTGAAGCGTGAACAGCTAGAAATCATTATTGGTTTCAATAATGGATTATTGAATTCATTATTTAATTTAGTGAAATCAAATTTTTCCAATTTTCAGATCAAAAACAGTTTGAAAATGCGTTTTTTAATTGAATTACTATTTTTTGTTTAATGACTTCAATAAAAAAGCATTTTTTTAAAAACTGGTTTTGATTTGAATATTGCAAAACTTATGTTTTCAATAATCGATTAATGAAATTGAAGGGGGTTGGGGGTGAGTCACCTCTTATATAAAGTTATATGGGGGTGGGTCAAGAATTAACTAATGGACTTAAAGGGGTGGGTCACGTTTTTTCTTTCATGCTAAAACAAAAAAAATCCCCCCCACATTAATAATGACTGGTCCCTTAAGAACCTGTATGGGCCGAAAATGGATGTGATTTTGACCATAAGCTTCAAAATAACAGCAGAAATCGAGATAAGAAAACATATGTTTTGCCTCCTACTTCGCTGACGAGGTGTATCGGCTTTGTAAAGCACATGTTATTTTGTTTATTCGTTGCCATGAAATGCGTTGACATTGTTTTTTCACTGTCAATAGCTCGGTTAATGCGGCTCGATCATACTGAACGAATTTGCTGGGGGAAGTTCCATGGAGAACGAATTAAGTTGAAGAGTTTTCGCCAGAGTGATGTAATCAGCCTTCGTGGTGTAGTGGTATAGTAAAGTCGCATACAGCCGAAGGTTCCCGGGTTCAAGTCCTGCTTTGTACCGTTTTTTTTTATCTTCCTTCTTTCTTTTTTTCCCGTTTTTGGCTTGTTTTGTTTGCTTATTTGTTTTGTTGTTTTTCTATAAATATGTACCTAAATAACCGTTATTTAATAAAATGCAATAAACAAAAAGAAAAGTATTGTCTTTGCAGAGCAAAGATAGTATTAAATATATTGTACATGGATAAACAATCTGAATTTCTATCATTTCCTACAATTTACTGTGGGAAAACCAGAGTTGATAACCATTTGATCATTTTCTAAACAATGTTCCCACGAGTTGACGATAGGCTTTCTACCTACCTACCTACCTACCTATCTATCCATCTATCTGTCTGTCTGTCTGTCTGTCTGTCTGTCTATCTGCCTATCTATCTATCTATCTATCCATCCATCCATCCATCCATCCATCCATCCATCCATCCATCCATCCATCCATCCATCCATCCATCCATCCATCCATCCATCCATCCATCCATCCATCCATCCATCCATCCATCCATCCATCCATCCATCCATCCATCCATCCATCCATCCATCCATCCATCCATCCATCCATCCATCCATCCATCCATCCATCCATCCATCCATCCATCCATCCATCCATCCATCCATCCATCCATCCATCCATCCATCCATCCATCCATCCATCCATCCATCCATCCATCCATCCATCCATCCATCCATCCATCCATCCATCCATCCATCCATCCATCCATCCATCCATCCATCCATCCATCCATCCATCCATCCATCCATCCATCCATCCATCCATCCATCCATCCATCCATCCATCCATCCATCCATCCATCCATCTAGCTAGCTAGCTAGCTAGCTAGCTAGCTAGCTATCTATCTATCTATCTAAAATGCGTGCTGTGTACAACTCTAAACATTGTACTCTGAGACTGTACGGAGATATTAAAAGTAGATACTAAGCAGCTATATATGGAAAATGTCATTACTTTCATGCGATATTGATATCTTATAAAACGGACAACAAATTCAGCAGGAATACGCGCGAACTGAATTTACTGTGTGTTGTATAACGTTCTGTCCAACTTACACTTTTTTCCTGTGCTGAACATATACTGTACCGAGCCGTATCTTGGTCCGGTACAAAGAAGCTATGTATATTTGTACTGACAGAGTCATAGGCCCCTGATACCGATAAAAATCATCGTTCAATTTTTCGAGTGTAGAATCCCTGAAAGAGTACTCCTCAATGGAGCAATATCAATATGTAGAAGGTTTTCAAAGGTTTCACACCGGTTTGAGCCTAAGATGTGCAGTCTGTCTCTCCTTGCAATTTTTACTTTTTGAGTATATACATTATGACATACAACACTCGTTTTGTATTCCAAACGAAAAAGTATTATAACGGCACCGGGGCCTTTGACATTAAAACTCATCTCCAAGCAAGCGAGACTGGAGGCTACTAAGAGCGTTCTTGTTGTAAATAAAATGGGACTTTTTTTCAGAAATGACATACATACAGTTCCATCTTTAATTGAACGTGAAATAGTGACCGAATGGGGTGGGCTGGGCAATTAACCTGCGATCAGGTTAGGAAAAGGGAGGGGAGGGAGAGTTTTAGGGAGTGGGGGCAGCATAGTAGTAGAACTTAATAGGAACTGACAATCACAAAGTTCCATAACCGATCAAGTTCGAAGCTTTATAGGTCTACGATGAGAAGCTCAAATCAGCTCACCTTAATTCTTTTGTCTTATTTTCAGTCGACAGGAGAAAGTTCATTGGAAAGCCGTACGCTTTGGGCCGACGGTCTCGTACTCGTATACTCGATAACTGATCGGAAAAGTTTCGAGGAAGTTCGAGATTTACACAACCTTCTCATCCCATTCAAGCAGAAAATCGTGGTAATGATCGTCGGAAACAAATCGGATCTCGAACACGAACGACAGGTATCGAAGACCGAAGGATATTCGTTGGCGGAAATTTTTAAATGCATGTTCGTCGAGTGTTCGGCGTCCGATGGATACCCCAAGGTTGCTGAAGTGTTTCACGAGTTATACAGAGAGGTTTTGAAGAGAAAAAAAGACAGACGGATGTCTCTTTCGCCTCGACCCTTGCGCGCTCTTGGTAAAGTTTTCCGGCGAAATAGCAGCAAAAATTTGCTGCTTGCACCTGGTAGTCCGAGTTTGTAATGGTATAAAATACAGTGGAACTCGGCCATTTAATTGGGCGGCTAAACAACTACATGTATACCATAACACCGTAGATTTTGTTAAGAACAAGTCGAATCGAACTCCACTCGCTGCCATTGCTTTAACCGTTAGGAACTGTGCACAATCTCTAATTCCAACAAAGGCCATAATAAGCGACACACAAAAAAAGATGATAAAAAATAACAAATGAGATAGGTGGTACAATGTAACGCCCAGCATTGCGCGAAATGTATCTTATAAAGTGTATCCCTCAACTTGTGTGTAACATTGTAGAGTTAGAAAATCCTTCCACATTTTCAACATTGCACCAATAAATTTTGTCTTGTATCTACCATCAGCTTCCTCCTGTAACCTTGAAAGCTTGTAATGGCGATAATCAAGAATGACATTCACGACTTTTAAACCACAGCAAAGAAAAGTTTCCCATCGTGCGCTTAGTAGGCGCTAAGCAAATGCTTATATAATGTTGAACGCATGCCATTTGTTCCTTGGAGACCACAGGATATCAGTCTCCAGAAGAAAAAATGATGACGATGATGGCGAAAATGAAGCAAAAATGAGAGCGACGTTAATAACACCTCTAGGTCTATACCTCAAGGCGCAATGCAAGTATTTACGTCACTACCAAATTGTCACACCTGGCTCTCAATTTTGCGGAATAGATGTTCAATTCAATTACCCATCAAAAACAACGATGATAGTGATGATAACATGACATCTTTACCTATATATTTCAAGGCACCACGCTGTTCACCCCGTGGGCGTCTCAGCCATGTTTATCACGTGACCACAATTTGTCAGGACTTGCCCTGAATCTTGCCAAGTAGATGTTCTATTTGATTAGCCATCACAGGTTGTCCTCTACGCGTTTTTTTGTTCAAGCGGCCAAAAGTTTCACGGCGCTTCCTCATTTTCTCTCGAACCTCCTCCCTGTGTTTTTGTATCATCACTTCCCTTTCCTTTGGGAGAAATATAAACAGGCATTTCAAACAGAAGAAAAAAATCGACAGAGGTAAAAAAATAAATAACAACAAACCTTGACTAGCTTTTCCTTTTCAAGTTTTCTTTTCTTGAATTCACTTTCAGCTGCTATTAATACGTTGACTGGTTTTTGTTTTCTAAGAGATAGAATGTACAGTTTGTACATGTAGAGAGTTATTAACAAAACAGAAGACGAGAACAAGCAATACAAAATGTATGTAAACTAGGGCTGTAGTTTTTAACACATGTAGTCAGTACACTAGACTATTTCAGCCAGTTTTCCTGAAGGCCAAAATGCAAATTAAAAACAAGAGAAGTAAAATAAAAAAATTTGGAATTTCAAATACACAGAAGTAAAGATGGTAATCATAATAGTCTAGTCTACAATAATATTATTGAAGCTGGGCAACCTAGCCTTTGGGTGGAAGCGAGGCTGATAGTCAGTTTGTTTTGATAAGAACCTCAGTTGCATTCATATGCATATGAAAATGATTTACATGAATTTTTAAAAGGCAGTGGGGTTTTAATCAAAACTAGGGCACCTCTGGCCATGCTGGCACTCAAGGCCAAGATACTCACTGACAGTAATTAACTGTGAGATGGCCTATTCAGATCTTGCCAATCTAATGCTAATGTAGGGATGAAACACTGAACCATCATGTCAACTAATATACTAGTAAACCTCCAATTGCAGCCGTTAGTTTTCCTTTCCCCATGTCCATGGTGATACCGGGTAAAAGGAGACTTATGTTTAGCTTAATAAGACCGATTCCTAAATTAGATGTAGATGCATGGAAGGTACACATCAGATGGGGAATCACCAAGGATTCAAGCTTTATTTATTTTACAGGCACATTGTAAGTTTACTTACATCTGATTATGTTGTTTTCTGACACTTTGCGAAGAACTTTCTAAACAATCTTGATTGTTAAGCCTGACCTGTTTCAGTTGAAATACACAATGAGATAATAAGTACAAGATTCTTTGAATTGTGTTGTAACACACCTCTAAAACTCAAGGTTGCTATTAAATATTGCCTTGTGCAGTCTCCTATCAGAATAGCATTATCACGACAATAAAGATTGAATCATAGCATTGAAAAGTTTGCTCTTTTGATTGCTGCAAAATTACAACAGAACTGTAGCAGAATCCTGATTTTTTAAACCTCCTGGAGGGAAGTAAATTTGTTGGAATTAACAGGAAGTTCAAAATCTCGCAGATAAGAATTAACATCCTTAAGTGTTTGACTTGGGATTGAAAGGGAGTTTTGGTAAGTTAACTTACTTTGACACTACATGACTAAAATCAAAACGCATTATAAATTGTTCAATAACTCATCAACACAGTTGAATTTCATTGGGGTTTATGGAGGTCTACATGTAACTGAAATAACACCTACTGATTTAAACAGGCTATGCCACACTATTTGCTATCTTTTAAACGCTTAAACACATCTTCACATCAACTGAATTCCAAAAACAGTACTCCAGTTTTGTTACTTGGAACAAAATTTAGGCCTTGAAACTGCTTGCTGTTGTTATGAATGGCAAGGATGGACATGGATTGAAACTTCAAAAAATTGGGCCTATATGTTCTTCCAAGTTTTACTGTAACAGTTATTTCCAGCAAAAATCACCAAAATAATATTATGGTTAGTCCTCCCTTATGACATTTGTTTGATAACTTTTTCATAACTCTACAGGAGCATTTTGTGTATGGGTAAAGCCTAAAAGGTACTAAGTAATGAATTCAGCACAGAATTGACCTAAAACATCCTGGTCACATAGCCCCTTTAAATAAATAATTTGAATTTTTCAAGTTAAGTTAGATATGCCAAAGCAAAAAGTACCATAATTATCTTTAAAATAATTTCTGATGGGTGATGCCTCACTTAAACCTGACTCTGGCAAATATCTTTTGTTCTTTACATGATTTTCATGTGCAATTCATCAGTTTCTCTTAATGCAAAGAACAAAACATAATGTACCATAAAACACCTTGGTTGTTCAAACCTTGGATATTGCTATCCAATGAATAAATCACACTCCAGCCAATGAAAATCAGGCTATCCACTTGGCAGCAATTTATTTGGTGGATAGCGTTATCCACCTTTTCAACGACTGGACCCTGGACCACAATATTTGTCACGTACTGTTGCAGCCTGGACAACAATATTTGTCACATACTGTGGTAGCCTGGACAACAATATTTGTCACATACTGTTGTAGCACTTGCTGTGGTATCCCTACCAAGTTCCAAACAATGGAGGACTCCACGGTGGGTAAGGACAGAAAATGATATTATAAAAGTGGGTTGAGAAGTGGTGACTCAAAAAACCAAGACTAAATTTTAGAGTATAACAGTCTCCAATAGTGTCTACCTTCCTGAAAGGCTGACAATACACAGCATTCCAGTTTGTTCTTTCTACTTGGGATCATGTAGACCCTCTGAGGGGTCACCCAAACCATGTGCTAATTTTTTTTGTTATATTTATAACTTAACATTTATAAATTATTTCAGCTGTCAGTTCAGGAAGCCTTCTTTTTTGCGTCATTGACCCAAGACCCGTCTGTCATCTGGAACACTGGATACACTGAGTTGACTCCCGATAACTCGAACCTTCGCTACCTTGAACCTCGCACTAACTCGAATCAAAGTTGATTTCCCCTGGATTTCCTTCATACTTCACAATAATTTTACCCCCGGTAACTCAAACCCTCAATAACTTGAGGTTCCCACTAACTCAAAGTACATTTTGTTTCCCTTCTTATCATTTCTTTATAATTTTATCCTCAAAACCTCAAAACATGTTTTAAATGCATGACAAGTAAGAAATAAGTGTCCTGAAGTCCGAAAACATTGCTGAATATAATTCAAAACAGCCATGTCAGTTCTTTGTCTTTACTTTTTAGAAATTTTTGGTCACTCCGATTCAAATTCAGTGTCCATGCCTGTCTATTAATCAAGCATTGTTGCTCAATTCCTTTTTCAAAATATCAATCTATATCTCTTGCTGCCCATATAGTGAAGTGTGCAAGATTCCTGGATTCCCTCCCCATCCATTTGCTGATTTCATTATTACAGGTTATCTCCTTCGAACTCCCCAATAATTTAAACTTTTTTTGATTTCCCTAGAAGGTTCAAGTTGTCGGGAATCGACAGTTCTAAATCTAAATGTCTGATCTGCGAAGGGCAGTAGTGCAGGCCATCTTTAGCAGTTTTTCAACTTTGAGCAATGGTATTTTTAAGTTGTCTTGATATTCCACATCAATACATATAACCGTAATTGCTCGTGGAACGATGAGTTAATGATACTTAAGAACACTAGTGGAGAGAGAGACACACAAACCTGTGGTCGCGAACGGCTGATGTTATCAGAGTCATTGCGTCCTTCTGGAGCTCTGAGGGTTGGCTTAGTTTGCTGAACTTTTTCACCTGATTCTTTGCGCAGTTCTTGTTCTTTTCTTGTTTTCTTTAGTAGCTTTTTGTACTCTCTGAGAGCCATCTTCTTTCGTTTCTCGACAAAGGCATGGCCTACAAGTACAAGAAACACGCGCTGATTTTAAGATACATGTGAGGAGGATAGATTATTGAGGAGTATCCTAAAATGTTGAATCGAAAACGCTCACCTTTTTCTCTGTTCCCCACGTTTAGTAAATTCTGTGGTTTTCTCCTGTGGGATTTTGATTTACTCCTCGGTTTTGTGATTGTCGTCGTTTTCTTGTTCTTGCCGTTCTTGTTTCTCAAGCTTTCTTCATCCGCCATTTTGATTTTTTTGAAGTTGCCAGCTCGATTGCGGGCGCAAATATTTCACCCAGGCCCCCAGCTCTTCAAGGAACAGCTAGCCCAGTCTTTCCGGAGGGGAAAAAGGTTCAAGATTGGGACTATGTTTTCGGGTCGTGAATGACGTTCCAGAGAAGAAAGAAATGGATTTGTGAAAGTAGATGTCAAGTAAGTGATCGTTTACATGTATTTGCGGTACTTTTCTGTCTTTTAACCCTTCCGAGTCTACAGTTTACGCTCGGTCTACATTTTACCCCCAGTCTGCAGTGCTCATTCTTCATTTTGCACCCAGCGTATTTAATACTCTCAGTCTCGGCTGCAGTCTTCATTTTACACTCAGTCTGCATTTTATCCCTGGTCCGCAGTCAGCAGTCCTCAGTTTACCATATACACTAACTGGACTTATAATATCGGTACATAGCTCAGCGCTGACAGGTGTATCAAAAGGAACTGAACAATCAAGTGACTGAATTATTACTCGCTTGCTATTATCTACTTATTAAACAATATCATGATAAGCTTAACAATTAACGAAATCCTTCCAGAAGAAAATTCAAGGAGTCATATAAAAAATTAAATAAACGCATATAAATTATAATAGACAATAGAATCGTTACCTTTGGTCGAAGTGGCCTCCCAGTTCCTTTAATGAATTAATTATTTTTTGTTCGATGTTTGGCTTTTCACCGTTGAATAATGTAAAAAACCCATCTCTGTCATTCATCAAAATCGGAAGCCCATATAGCAGTTTTCTTTCCTTCGATTCTGAACTGTTTTTGACCGTCAAAAGTAGACTTATTAACTTGAGTTTAATTCAGACCAACGACGAAATGTTTTCCTCTGAGTTGCATGAAAGACGTACGTATACAAACTTGCTCATTCCAATTCTGAGGGCCATACCGGTGAGTCGTGTCGGTTCAAACCCAGTCCAACCAGCTGCAAAAACCTTTCAAAAATAAAGTCAATTTATGAAGCCAACAATTTTAAGACATTATAGGAAATTATGCTTTCTTCGTGTGGTGCTCATTCATCCTCGCTCACGCGCACAAGCACAACTGCGACACACGGCAAAGTTTTCGCGCCTTTTTTGACGGTTGTGCTGATGCCAACTAAATGTTTGCTCCTATTTATTCAGACATGATGTTTTATATAAATGTTTTAAGTGCTTGCATTTCCATACAAAATTTAAACTCCTAAGTTTTGCATATTTATTTATGAACAACGTAAAAAACAATTAGAATAAATACCAAAACACAGAAGACCACAGAATTTATATGTGCTTTGCTCAAACAGCACCCAAGCTCCTTTTCGGTACGACAAAACTGACATTAGTCAAGGATAGGTTGGATAGGATTTTCTTCAGACGAAAAAAAAAAAGCTGGGTAGTAGGGTAAGTCTAGTTATCAATCACGAAACATACAATAAATTTAGACGGCCTATATGCAAGCGTGAGCACAAGCAGAATGACAAGGATAAAATTTTTGTTCCTTTTCTTGCCCTTGCAAGTCCCTTATACCCTTCAGATGATCTTCACGGACTCCTGATTTCTGAAGGATATCCAAACTGGAAAACCCAGTTCCTATGGTCACAAAAGCACTCTCTCTAGGCATTACAAGCCTTAGAGCTTGTTGATACCTGAAAACACGTCGAACTTTTATTATGAACGGCTAAGACAACTTCCAAAACACAACAGTTAATATTAATTTCTACAGTAGTTAAAATTCAATTTAAGTTGGATTAAATTTCCACTTAATTAACCGTCAACCGTCAAAAGAACCACACCCCATAAGATGGTCTTGTTTCAAGGTATCACATTAACACATGATATCTGATTAAAGAGCACCTCTATAGATTAAAAAGAGGTCGGAAACTGTAGGAGGGAGTGAACTAAATGATAACATTGGAAAACAAATCTATGCCTTTCTTTCGCTGTACAGCACCATTTTTGCATTAGCCAGTGTACGTTGAAAATTCTCTTTTGCATAGTTAGCACAATTAGAATTCAAACAGAAACACAAACAGAATTCTCAGTCGTTTTAAGCCCTTTAAAGGAGCAGTTTAGGTATAAAAAAAACTCAGCACTGAGAGGTGTACCATCTGACGACCATGTTTGTAGGACTGCGGGAGGCTGAAATGTGAAGAAAAAAACTTTAGAGGCTCATTAAAGCCTTTAAAATCCTAAGCATGAATTCTAGTTAATAACCCCCATAATGTATGTACGAGCCAAGTAATATTTTTGAATTATCTTTTCAGTTTTTAATTAAAACTTGGTGTATGTTTGAAGTTCTTATCCCGTTTTTCTATTTGTTACTAAGTATCAAAGCCAAAAAACTGGCTATAATCAGCATAATGGTTCTTAGCCGATAAGAGCCAATTTCGCTTTACATTTTACAATTAACACTGTCCAAACTTTCGCTACAAAAAACTCTTGGACAAACGCCGGACTGCTCGCTAAAAATCAGTCTTGAAAACAAATTCCAAGCAAAAATCTCTTTTGAGTTAGACATCAAGGCGGCTTGAAGAATCATTGCGGATACTAGTTAATTAAATGCTAACCGACTGAAATAAAGTATGTTAAAACACAAGAACTGAACTGAGTATTACAGAGTTCAAAATGATACTATCAATTATATAATATCAATAATGAAAAGGAGGACAGTTATAAAAACCAATAAAAATAGCCACAGCTGTTTGTTAGGGGAATTTTCAGAGGAGTTTTTAAGTGTTCTGATGTCTGATGTATCATTAACCGTGGCAACATGGCGAGGATTCAATTTAAGAAACGTTTGACCCTCATTTTTGCACTATTCATTTGAGGGAGCGCGACTATTATTAACAAGAGTACACCACTTAAACTTATCATTAAACAAGATAGCCGTTAAAATAAACAGAAAACAATGAAATGATAACAATTAGCATCATAAAGGCTTTTTTCATGTCTTTATAATGATCGTTTCCAGTTGTTAAATGTATTAGTTCTTTTGGGTATTTAAAGAAATCGCTCTCAAGCCAAACGACAGTTGCCTGGCTGGCACAAATAGTGTAATCATGGTCTTTTTGGTAAAAGAGGTTTTCGTAGTAACTTTGGTGGCCTGTGCCCTAAGCTTTCCAAGGAATAACCAGTTTGGTAAGTAAAAACGTTACTTTATCAGGTCACATCAGATCTTAACCTGCGATCAGGCGTATTTTTTTGTGGGAGAGAACAAGTAGGCGAACAGCGAGGAGAAAAAAGAACATGGGAGGGACGCCTGATCGCAGGTTAGTCACATCTAGATTTTTAATTTGTCTTTCAAATAGCTAACGTTTGATATACTGATTACATGTACCTCAGTCGCTCTCTGTCAGGTCTGATCTGGTTCTCTGTAACCTGAATGCAGGATTAATTAGTAATACTCAGTCAGACGGTTTTCAGTACGGTATAATCCCGGAACAAAAAACAGCAACCCTTAAACTGTATCAAGATATTACCCTGTTTGAGTGCAATGCCTCGTTCTTTTTTTTAAAAAAAAACACTTTTCGAATGCACCGTAACAATTTTAACATTTCGCTGAAATGTTAATTTTCTGTTGAGAAATAATTAAATTCTTTTACCGCTTCTAGTTCGTCACAGCATTGGTGAAGATTTTCGTTGAGAATCGTTTCTTTAAAAAAACCCTTAATCCGAAAATGGAAGAGTTCAGATTCAAACTAAATATTTGAGATAAAGTTGAGTTAACTAAGGATTAAAAAATGGTAAAAGTAATTTATCAGCAAAAAACACAAGCGCTGCGTGCCTGCAGTGTTAACGAGAAATTTCTAACTGTACGAGGCGTGTAGCCGATTTAGCTCGAGGAGATAGTGGAAAATAATCTTGCATCACAGTAATGACAAACATACAATGAGATGAAATTGGAATTTCAGTCTTTGTGTCGTCAGCGTGGCTTTTTCCACTAAGTCCGTACGTTTATCACGCAAAATTTAAGCAAAAAGTTAACAAAAAATTAAAAGAAAGAAATTAATATCATGAAATGACAAAGGGTGCAAACGAATACAATCCCGTCCATGATTACATTTAATTGATGCTTGGAGTTAGAAGATTCAAAGATTTATTTTGTTAACAGAACATGTGCATGACAAAAATGATCCTGTGGGCCTTATTCAAGAAGATCCTGAATTACTTGTGAGGCCAAAACTGGATGACGGTAAGCAAAAATCGTTTTTGCATATGGGCATGCGCACTACAGAAGAAGTAACCTCCGGGGTACTCCGATATATAGACTAGATGGGTATGTGCCGCCCAGTACGGTATGGTTTTTGGAGGTCTCCATCCTTCTTTAGGCTATCATTTTTGCCCTTCTTGGCATTGTGTTCCCGGTGTGATCCTTATAGATAGGGTACCTAAACTATATCAGCTAAAATTGTTAAGAGTCAGGGTCTTTATATGATTGAGTAGAAATTCTTTCCTTTGGAGACATCAGCAAATTGTTTGACTTCTTTTCTAGTCTTCTGGAATAAAACGAAAAGTCATGGTCCCGTCTCACGGTACTTACAGTTACCCTGAATCTGAATTACCGGGCGTAAAGAAACTAATGGGAACGTACTGAACTTTGGCAGTGATCTGCACCCCTGGTGTCAAACTCAGTTCACATTCACATTCACATTAGGGGGCGTGCATAACACATCACTTCATGGTGGGACCTAGAAAGCGGCCTACAAGCAGTCTGGAGAGTCCATCGCACGGTGCCTAGAGAAGAGTGGTTGAAAAGATTTGGATTTGTACTTGTAACGCGATGCTATGTAGTCAGTCCACAATATGACAACGCAATGCCTTGAAGTGAAGAAATCATCTAATTTTTAGTGATCTACTATTTTGAGGCATGAGAGAGCTCAAGCGTGTCTGGCCGGCATAGCACAGCCGAAAGTCTTAAAACCCTTATATATCCCATGTTTTCCTTTTCTCAATTTTGCTTTAGAAGTGAGCCATGCAATCTCCATGGTAACCTACGAAGATCCACCAGACGAAGTTTATCCAGTGGAGGCCGAGAATAAGGTACAGGACCCTCACCAAGACGATCTAAAAGAGGTTTATCCGCTAACAAATGCTGAACAAGGTGAGGCTAAAAGACATTAAATAATGCTATTGCATTCAAAATAACTTGCAGAATAGTGCCTTATTCCTTGGTTTTCCCAAGGTTTAGCGGGGAGCACGAACTTGAAAGGCGGGTGCTAAAATATCCCAAAAATAAGCGATCGCTGGCGACTAAGGACAAGGCGGGGCAGCGGTATGTACAGCAAGTGTGATGCATCTCTTTTAAGCTGATCCAAAGGTCACAAGCAGCCTGGCAGAGTCCGCCACAAAATGCTTAGACGGGAGTGGTTATTACGACTTGGATGTGTAATGCGCTGCCTTGAATATAACAACGCATTGTAGTGCAATACTAAACTATTTAACGTAAGGCAATGCAATGAAATGAAGGAACAGAAACGTTTTCGTGAACTACGAGAGGGTTTGAGGTACATACAAGGCTTGAGCGTTATCCATGTTAACCTTGTGACTATAGTTATTTTCTTTCAAATTTTACATCAGAATTTGAAAGTACATTCCCCTCACTTCCTGACGAAGATCCACCTGGCGAAGAGTATCCAGTAGATACAGAGACTAAAGTAGAAGACCCTCACCAAGAAGATCCGAAAGAAGTGTATCCTCTGGTATCTTCTAAAGGAGGTGAGGGTTTAAGAAACTGTACAGTGTTGTCAGTATAAATGACCATTTGAGGCAGTATAGAAAGATTGAGCTAGATGCTTGTACTAGTCATATAACTTTCCTCATTGTGTACTCTGTTAAGCTCACGTTTAAAAATGGCGTCTGACAGCGTGAAATGGAGTAACTATGTACACAGTCACATATCGGGTACTCATGGTGTGAACACAATACCATTTTGTGTCGGTACCTGAGCACTGGCTCCCTGGCACCAAGTGTGGACAGCCCCTTTAAGATTTTAGTTCTAGGAAAATGTGATACAAGACGAAAACACATGTATTTTAAACTTCCTTCAAAGCCCAACGAGTAAAAAGAGGAGCGAATGAAGATGATAAATGGCCAGCAACAACGGAGGATGGGCAAACTATTGTTAGAATCCCCTACGTAGAATCAGGTACGACTTCTACTGACTTCTTTCCCGCGCAATCCTGAATCATAGTGAGTTTACGCAACAGGACAGGAGAAAGAAGATGGCGGCAAAACGCTTGTGTGTGACAAACGTGACAGGCCAAATTCTTACTTCTTTTGTGGTGATCTTCACTTAAGTTAATGTTTTCTGACCTGTTTAAAAAAGGGTGAAGTTCGGCGAAACGTTTTTCAAACAAAATTATTGTCACGCTTGTCACACAAGGTTTGCCGTCTTCTTTCCTCTCCCATCCTGTTGCGTACCACACAACTGTACTTGTAACGGTGCAGGACTGATTTGATGCCAAACTTCCTATTGAAGGAAAAATCGTAGGGAAAATTGATGTCACGCCTCGTACCTAGAAAAGTAGGATGAGGTGTAAAACTGACCTTCAATAAGCATTCGAAAGTAAGCTAACTGAGACGAAATTGTAGCAATCCAAATGGTCCATTGATATCAAAAACTCAACCTACGTAGCGGTCGTCATGGTAAGGTCCAGTACGGTGACCAAGGGCCCGGTTTCTCGAAAGGCCTGGAAACTTTTAGGGCCCGAAGGCAAATTTTAATATCAAAACCTTTTGAACAGTAGCACAGTTAAGAAATTTCAATATTTGGCATACAGAATATTGAAATTTGACTACTGTCTGTTAAATCAACATAGAGTTATTCAAAACATACCCACTAACGACGTTAGTCACGAGTATCAGTGCCCAAAGTTTACTGTTACCACAGTGAAAGAGTGAAAGACTTTTCTCCGCGCACAATTAATTATTAGAGCGGACTGTCAACATGCAAAATTTGGAAAAAATCTTTCAGTCGCTTAAACGACTGGTAATTCTACCGCAGATAAAGCCGAGTACTAAAAACGAACAACAAGAAAACAGTAGTAGGGAAAATAAACGAGGTAAATCCTTAAGATATTAGCGCTTGACTTTATATTTCGGACGCCAAAAGAACGTCACGTATTTGCGGTAAAGGCGTTATAGTAACAGACATGGTAAAACGATTAATTCTCCTACAAGAAAAATTTACTATTATTAAAAAACTTAAAATCTCTAGATTAGAGGAAAAAAAAATGAGCTGAAAAGCGTGTAAAGTCTTTTAGTTATGGCCATTCATAGAGTACAAGACTTTTGCGCGCGGCCAATTATTAAGCGCGTATTGACATGCAAAATTTTTGAAAAACTTTTTGGGACGCTTAAGCGCATATGTCATTCTACTGAAGTTGAAACGTAAACTAGAAACATTAAAGGGCAAGAAAAAAAGAGTTTGCAAAATAAAGGGAGTAAATCTTTAAAGATATTACCGTTCGAGTTTATATGTCGGCCGCAAATTGCACATTTTTTACTTCACTGATTAGCGATCCTCCAATATGCGCGGCAAGACATAGCAAGAGGGACAATGCTCGTAGAAAGATAAATTTACTATCATTAATAAGCTGAAAGTCTCTAGAATACAGGAAAAAAAATTAGCTCAAAGGCATGTGACTCCGCTCTTAGAGTTGTTGCTAGTCAAAGAGTGGAAGACCTTTCCGCGCTGGGACCAATCATTGAGCGCGCACTGTTAACATGCAAAATTTTTGGAAATTTTTTTCAGCCGCTAAAGCGCATATGTGATTCTACTGAAATTGAAACTGAAAACTAGAAACATAAAAGGGCAAGAAAAAAATAGTTTGGTCAATGAAAGGAGAAAGTGTTTGAAAATATTAGCGCTCGAGTTTAAATGTTGGCCGCAAAAAGCAGATTTTTCACTTCAGTAATTACCGGTCCTCAGACGTTTTAGTATGCGCGGCAAGACATAGCAAGAAAAATAATTCTCGTAGAATGAAAAATTTACGATTATAAGTTCCTAGCTCAGAAACCAGTCAATTCTGCTTTTTCAACTGATAGTTTTATTGCCTCTTTTTCAAAAATTATTGAATCTTTGTTTGTAAATGCAAACACGGCAAACACAAAACAGCTTTTCGGGGCCGAAACGTTACCGAAGTTTCGAGAAACGCCGGGCCCCAGACTGGAAGTAATTTTTCCGTGCGCGTCAATGCCTAAAATATTTATAAGATGCCACGACGGCAACACCGGTCAAAACGCACTCTTTCAAACTTTTTCGCGATTATTACACTGAGTCGCTTACTTTGTCAAATGTACGCGAACTTTTAGTAGAATCTTAAGTAGGTTAGACCCAGATAAAATTCAATTTTTTTCCCAGGGTTGTTCCATGCAGTGGCCTATCTACAGTATATGTATTTTCTTTCCAAACAAACAAACACCAAATGCTTTATTTGCATGACCATAAAGGAATTACAGTATTGCAAAAGCTATTAGTCTAAATTTAAGTACTAATTCAACTAATTAGTACGTGCAAAACATTACAAAGCGTTACAGTTCTCATTCATTCATTCATTAATATTAATTTGGTTCTTAATTCAAAGCATTGCGAGATAAATGAAACTAATAGACAGTTAATGAAATAATCCGAAGAATTCATAAGAAGAGATATTAAAGTATCGCCACAGAAGGAAAGTGATTTGAAGTCAGGTATTTTAGTTTCTAGTTTGGAGAACAATATGTCTCTGATCTGAGAATAGGCCTTACAATCTAGTAAGAAATAAATTTCATCTTCAATTTTGTTACTTGTACAAAAGTGACATATCCTATCATTGCGAGCGATTTTCTCGTATCTACCTGTTTCAATTCTAAGTTGATGACTACTTATTCTAAATCTCACTAATGCTTTTCTCGAAGGGTTTTTTCTTGTTAAAACTAGGTACTGCGAGGGGCTATAGTCGTCTTTGATTGTACAATAAAAACTGAGTTTTTGTGATTGTTGAACAGTCTGATTCCAGTAAGAGACGTATTTATTTTTCATTGACTTTTGAGTCACTCAATGAATTACAGGAAAAGTCATAGTTTAGATCATAGTAGTCAACCATTTTCATGAGATTAGAGTAAAACATTGTTTTTCCGTTATGATGAAGATCAATTGAGCGATAACACAAAGAGATGGTTAAAAACAGTGATTCATCAGCTGGACCAAGACACCTGTATTCGTTTTAAGGAAAAGACCAATTCAGACAGCCACTGGGTAGAATTTAAAACAGGAAGTGGGTAAGTTGGATGTTCAAACTTTACATCACTTAATTTATTTCCCTTGTCAAACACATTGGGAAAGATCAATGATAAGTACATTATCTTGGCGGTGTAGTCCGGCTAAATGGGATATAAATTATGTCATTTCTACTGCTTATTGCAATACTGAAAGAGATTCATCATTTCATGGGGACAGTCCGGCGGCAGTCGGCTGAGGGTGGGCAATGATCTTAGAGCCGGGAATCATAAGGTGTTCCCTTCAAGTTTATTGGTCTCTAACAACTGCGTTTTATTATCTGATGCGTGTTTACTCCATCTCATCACCTAACGAGATACTTGCACAGGCCACATGCCCACAAGTGTCTTTATGTGATAAGATGTTTACGTAAAGAGGGATACCAACAACCAGATGTAGGTTACGTTTTTAGATCAATTGTTTTACCGAAACTGACGTATGGTCTACCTGTATACCCCTCCTCAATACCGGAATTAACAACGGTCCAGAATTTTCTACAGCGCTGCTTTAAACGCAAATATATTTCGTACCAAATTGACATATATAACGTATTAGAAGAGGTAGATCGCTCACTGTTTAAGATCTCTAGTATGCCAGGCCACCCCCTGTACCCTTCCGTCCCAAAAACGAAAGAAAGTTCAGCGCGCCTCCGAGTTCCTAGCAGTCAACTCCGTAAGGTTAATACCCAGCGTTTTAAAAATAGTTTTTTTAATAGGCTACTTTTCAAATATAGAGTAGCTATTTAATGTAATGTGGATCTTGAATGTTAAATTCAATGCTTCCACATGGAATTTTTTGAGCCTTGTAATTCTTTCTGCTATTTTTCATGTAAGTGTCCTTGGTTTTAGTATGTATTTTTGCTTAAAAAACAATAAAGACCTTTTATTTATTTTATTTACATGAGTTTAAGGCTGGTTTCCATTAGCTACGGAGTCGGAGTCGTAAGGCCAAGTGGAGTCAAAAGTCAGAATCGTAAGCGGAGTCCGAGCGCGACGGAACCAGAGTCAGAAGAATCAGAACGTTTCCATTTTCTCCCGACTCCGCTTATGACTCCGTTGTTTACTATCTAGTGAAAACCGGAGTCGGAGTCGGAAGCAGTAGCGGAAGGATATATCACAAAGCACGTTCCCAGAATTTGTGATTGGCTTAGTTCTTCCGTTTCTTCTTGTTTTAACTCCGACGACTCTGTTTTCACTTGATCGTTAAGTTCTACGCTTCTGATTACGACTCCGACGCTATTGAATAGCAGTCGAAACATCAAGAAAAGTTTCGCGCCGGCTTTGTTTCTGTAAATTCGGAGTAACTGCTTTGATTTTATCTTTTAGCTGCAGTTCATACGTTGGGTGCAAACCTAGCATTAACCCCCAGCCTGTGACCTTGGACTCCAGCGTATGCTATTTCCGAAAAACAATTGCTCATGAAATAATGCACCTGCTTGGTTTTTATCATGAACAAACCAGACCCGATCGAGGTCAATACATTAACTACTATCCGAATAATGTCCAATCAGGTATGGCCACAATAGTCAATGCTAGTTCTTAAGCCTATTATGTCGTTTATAAACAAGCCACATTGCCTCCCTCACCACTTATGCTGCAAATAAAAAAAAGATAAGAGCACTCAAAGCGCCCCCCCCCCCCCCCCCCATTCCCCATGCAGGGTCAGTTATTAATTACCGATTTAGCATTCTACATACTTACCCTCAACCCATATGCCAGAGCTTGTAGCCGGCATTGGACGGATCTATACGAGGGGAAAGAGATTAAAATTACGAGTTACAGTCCGCATATAACATGTCTTTCATTAACAACGTAAGTAAAAGATAAAGCTTTGTGGTGAGGTCTATTTTAGTGCTTAATTTTCTATCAAAATTTGTTGATCGGTAGTTGTTGGAAAAGGCATCTTAACGACCTCGCGGACCCTGTCTAACCAAGCCTCATTTTTTCTTTTTTGTTGCGGCAGGATTGACGAGTCAGTTTGATATAATTTACGATCAGCAACTCTGGGATTTTGGGTACGATATATCTTCTGATATGCAGTACAACGAGTATGCGTTTAGCCAAGACGGGACATCAAAGACTATGGATGCCAAAAACGGCCAACCACTGGGATCCAACTCACACATGGACGCAATGGATGTAGAAAAGGTCAATAAACTGTATGGCTGTCCTTATATAGACTGTAAGTATATACTATATCAAAAAATTACGCTACTTACTGATTTAACGCGCCCTGAGAGTCCCCTTGATTATGTGCTCTGTGAAGCCCAAATATATCATAGTGGAGCTCCACGCGCGGCGCGAAGGCGGAGCCCCATAGCTAAGGAAATGTGGTAATCTACCCATCCGAGAAAATTTGGTAATCACGTGACCGTACACCCACCGCCCGCCCGACCGTCCGTATTCACCACAGGCATACCAATGTAAAATAACTCAATCAACAGGTATGGCAACCCAAATGCAACTCAAGGTTTTATTTGGAAGGAAATCAAATGGCCACCCTGACTTTTAGAAAGAAAAAACAACAAAAAAGTCATGTCTTTTTCGGCGTTATTTTTTTATGCTTGCACTAACGTGGATAACAGAGAAAGAGCTAGAGCTAGTTATTGAAAACAAAGGAGACGAATTTCGTAGGAAGAAAAACATGGAAATTCAAAGCGGCGGTGAGAAAATGAGAAATGCTAGCGGCCAACAAGGTGAAAATGAGCGGCAGTGAAAAATAAAAGCGAACATGAACACAGGAAACAAAATATTGGGTAATCACATACGACAATTCCTCCATACGAATAACGTGTAACTAGGAAGTTTGACGTTTAAGGTGTACAAAACGGCGTTGTAGTCGTGCAAAACAACGGCAAGGGAAAGACAAAAAAGCGTGCGGCACGTGCAAATTTGTTTTTTGCTAATTAGAAGAACTTAGAAAAGTGTACTGCACGTGCAATTTGCTTTTTTGCTAATTAGATCTATTAGTCTTGAAGCCATTTTCATTGTCGTCCCCGTTTAGCATTACACGATTTAATTTTTGTTGTTTACACGTATTATTAACCAGAGCTTCGCTTTTAGCCCTGGCTAAATCTATATATTAGAGTGAACGATAAGGAGAGAAGGGAAAGTCAAAAACCTCCTTCATGTTTCTCCAGATAAATCCATGCAAATTGATTTCCAAAAGTGTTTTTATCCTCAAATTCGTTATAACTATTAAAATCGTTAGAGATAAAAAGTTAGCCTTCAAATTGTTGAGGTAAAAATTGGTTTATAATTTTAGTTCTCTTTTTGCCCAATACATGTGAGCAGCAACGTGGCCTGTCAACTGAAGCCACTTGTTACAGAAAACTCCTCTGTAATTGGTTAAGGAAGCATAAGCTGCAAGGCTTTTCTCAATTTGGTATCTTTATAATGCGTAGATAACTGTCCAAATTTTTTTTTCGTTTGGTTTTTGGGTCTGATAACATCACCTCAATTCATGTCAATTAACCCTCCAAAACTCATGTATAGCCGGAGCATCTTTTACTGTATTAGTTGTTTAAAATGGTATTTTATAATTTGCGTTGCGCCAAAGGATGGGCTTTCCAGAATATCACGCAGAGCAAGAAGTTTGAAAATTAATGTCATTTTTATCTTTTTTTATTTTACATTTTATGACTGCCCCCCCACCCCCTTTTTTCCTTAAGGCTACCAAAAAGCTCAAAAACAAATAGCAGAATCCGTCTCTAATCTGTTAATTTCTGCGACATATAATTATACAGTCGTAGATCACGAAATAGTTTTGAAAACCGGAGACAGTCTTGGGGATGGAACCAATGCAGATCCTTTCATGAAGCTGATTGGAAGTAATGGCGAAACCCCCTTTCAGCTCGTAACGTCGGGAGGAATGCTTTATGCTGATGAAAACGAGCAGGGCGCGTGAGTTTTTTTGTTTGTTTGTTTGTATCGACATATAAACGTTTATAACCCACCAATTAATTTTCGCGCGATTTTATCTGCTATTTTGGGTCACGTGGTAGCAAATCAGAGGGCGAGTATCAGGCCGTACACCCCACCCGTTCACGTCGATATTTGCCCTACGTTAATTTCCGCAACGTATTAAATATAGTCGTAGATCACGCAATAATTTTGAAAACCGAGGACAGCTGGCTTGCTGGAACCAATGGAGACCCTTTCTTGAAGCTGATTGGAAGTACTGGCGAAACTCCTTTTCAGCTCGTAACGTCGGGAGGAATGCTTTATGTTGATGAAAACGAACGGGGCGCGTGAGTTGTTGCTTTCTTTATTTTTGTTGCTTGAATTTTGTCCTTTAATAATTTCAAGGGCGTGGTCCCGGGATTGAGTGGGCTTTTATATTCAACCTATATACATACGTACCACGTGATTAAGTACGGTAGGTTTTTTTGACATGATCATACGGCGCAAACGCCGGCTGACTGCTGAACTCAGTTAGTGACACAGCTTATTATACCTGAACTAATAATCTAAAGCATAGCCAAAGCAAGTTTGAGGAAAAAAATGAAAAGGCATTCTAGGCACATTCAGCTGCGCCTTACGCGAGAACGAATGGTTAAACTATAGCGAGAAACTTTAACTTATTTTTAGCGTGAATATTTACACAAGCATGGCTTTTCTGTCGTCATATATCCCCAACTCGTAAGTGCTCTTTTTTCAGCGATGAAACTCACGAACTACCTTTTCCAAATGTGGGGACGATTTCATCTATTAAGGTGGCCTTAGTGAATAAAGGAGAGACGCCCTCGGGGACAAGAAAGCGAGGTTTTATTGCGGACTGGACTAAGGGAAAGTGGATTCCGAAACACGAGAAGAGATTCTTGTTCTCGACTGATGGATGGACTCTTGAATCTGTAAGTAAACATAAAAGATAAAATGAAGTCTAAAAAAAGATTTCAGTAAGAAAAAACCCACTTGTTCACCTCAAGTTATGAGGGCATCACAAAACAGTTATTTGCCGAAGTGGTAGCCTCCCACGCAGACGTTCTTACGGGTTCGTCACGCAATCATTCCTCTCCCACGAGAGGGTAGGAACGCGTGACGAACCCCTAAGAACGTTTGCGTGGGAGGCTACCGAAGTGGAGACACAGAGGTTGTTTGTGATACTCTTTTTTAGCAACAATATACTTTATTACAATCTTATAAAAAGCTGCACAAAAAACATAAGTAAAATATTCATAAAAAGAAAACGTAAACATCAGTACAAAATTCCGGCAAAACCCCTTCGCAATTCAAAATTTCAAGAAATCACATAGAGTTATAAAAAAATCAAGTGAAAAGTCCCAGTGGATGACATAAACGTCAATGCACTCATTCTAATAATACGGAAAAGTTTCTAATCCATGAGGCGAGATATATATCTATTGCTGTTCATTTTCCGTACCAATTTCCCGATAAGAAGACGTAACTAAACTGAGATTAAGATACTCTTGAGCTCTAATTAAGAACGCTGCTAAACCCATGTCTGATTACCAGCACATTGTTGATGATAGCGGACTTCTTACAGTCCGCCTTTTCTCTTAAAATCCGTCTAGTTCTTATCTCAGCCAGCGCGATTGCCAACCACAACGTTATGCAGTAACTTTTGCAAAGAAAAATAAGAGACTGCCCGAAGTCTATGTTGATGAAAATTCGTCTACTTTTAACAACAAAGCCAAATGTCTTGGTTTAAGAACCTGCTGGCAGCAATTTGCAATTCTAATACCCATAGATGTAACAACCTGTTAAGCCATCGTCAAACCCAAAAGTACACAAGTTAACTTACACATCTAACTTTATAACTTTCCCTTTTCTCACCTTATCTTGGGTTTATTTTAATAACAGGTGACCTTGGATGGCACAGAGTTCGGGGGGGCGACGCTGTATGTGGGAGAGGAGGCGACTGTTTATCCCGCATGATCAAATAACGGTTGAACAAGTGCATTTACAAATGCGCCGGACCGGACCACGCCCACATGTTAGTCTAGTACAGTATAGAATGATAGGCAAATATGACACAGTTCTGTGAAATCGTAATAAATAAAACACAGCACATAGATTGAATCTAGGAATAAAGACGAACATTAAAAATCATTTATTTGTTTTTGCTTTTTTGTTTATCAGGAAGAATCTACTTTTCAAAAAATTTGCCTAAAAAAAGTCTGCGCCAAAATATTGTCATGGTGTGCTATCTACTGCCAAAAGATTTGTGCGCAGTGAATACATTGAAGATGTGAGGCTCACCATTCCACATAATCTGCGTCACACAGATCAGATGAAATATATACACAGCACACTCCTGATTGGCAGCTAATGTGGGTTCAATCGTATGCATCTTTAAACCACATGACCTTTTAAAAGAAAACGTCTCCGGGTTATACTAAGAACGAAGCACATAGAATAATGCCTGAGATCTAAGACCCTGAAAAAGGAAGGCCGTGCCTTCCGAAATATTGGTAAAAAAGGAAATATATTACCGACAGTAAAATCAGCCTTGCTTCTTTTGTTTAATATTGTCACTTATTGCTGATTAGATCCTTTATTGGGATCCGGTCTTTCTTTTTTGTAAGCTGGTCCTTGCTTCAAAAACTGAGCTCCCAGGCCTTCTCGTAAATAATGACTGAGCGCGTAGCACAAAAACTTTTGTTTTAAGATAAGACGAGGAGCGAAGGTATTGGCTGTAGCTACATAGCAATTTTAAATTGGATAAAAGGCTCTTTCCACGGGGAAGCATCTTTTCGAGATGTTCCCAAACTGGGCTCGAAAAACTTGCAACAAATTTGGAGGCACATCACTGAAGATTGCCGTTTGAAAATTCCTGTAACTGTAGACTGTTTGAAAAAAACATGTATGTTTCTGGTCGGTGGGAAGCGCGGGTTGGGGTTGGCGATTTTTTTTTTTTTAGAGACCGGGTAATGAAAGGCCATACAGTCTGAAAATTTTATTTAGTTACTGCTCACTGAGATTCTTGGCTTTTTTCAAGAAAATGTGTATTTTGGGGTTGTCCTCGGGGTGAATGTTCCCTTCTGTGAAAATTGAGACGAGAGTTGGATGGTTAAAACACAATCCTATGCTCAGTCAGGGATTTGATTTCACGGAAGCATACAGTGGCCATAATACAGGGAAGCGAAGGCGTATTACCCTATTTTACTTTGTTGAAACACTATTCATTCATCTAATCAACCCTGATTATAAACAACATATTCTTAAAATCGCGATGTTTTAGCTCTGGAAAGCGAAACGCCATAAAAATTCAGTCACCCTTAATAAGGATGCTACCCACATTTAGAGACGATTTTGTCTTCCCTTGCAAGGAACGGATCACGATGCCCACTCTTTGGACCAAGAAAAACAAAGAACGTCAGAAGACAAAAACTCAGTTGTCTCGGTTTGTTAACGACTATTTATTCACATGTCATTTCTAAGGCCATGTCCACACCAGTCCTATAAGGTTTACAACGCAAGCAAATAATGCGTTCAACGCTTCCGCACACACATGAACTATGCAGCGATCGACGTAAACAGAAATTTTCACATTTCCTGAAGGTGGTCAGTCGTTTCTGGTGTGAACCGATGAGAACGCAGCAAAGGATTATAATAGAATTCGTGTGAACATAGCTTAAATGATCAGGCAGCACTCATTTCAAAAACAGTTTAACCCTTTAAGGCTAACTGTCCACATACAAATTTTCATACATTTCCTTAAAGAATGAATTGAGAGAATTTGATAAAAGATCAAAACATTCTCCTTTGGTGATCATTTTGATAATTCGCGTAACCTTTTCCCTTGATGGTGTAATGATAGTGTTAAGAGAAATCTGATGTTGATCACTCTTGGGAGTGTTAGTATAAATGCTTTGTCTGTTGAGCTGATGAACAACTAAAATAGACAATTGTGCGATTTTCGTATGACCTTGAAATGAAAACGCGCGAAAAAAAAAAAGAAGCAACAAACGAACGGAAATATAGCGATTTGATTGGTTTGTCGAACGGAAACAAACTCCCGGGGCTTTTGGTTGGTTAAGCGAACGCTCGGGTGAAAAAACTTCATGCCCAAGAACTTTCTACAAATCAATCGATACTTCGCTTTGACGTCATACTGCAACACGATTGTTTTGATTTTTTTATCCATTGGCTGATAAAACAAATAACGAACACTTACCGAAACGATTTTCCAAGGTGATACGAAAACCACTCTAAACCTTTCACTTCGTATAGTGTTCAAAAATTGAATTCACAAAATTAACTATATAGTACTAGGAAAAAGTTCTACCAAAGCGGTTTCATTTGAATGGTCAAACCACAGAATTTCGTCCATAGATTTCACGGTTAGAATTACAGATAATACTGCCATAACATGACCCAGGGAATGAAAGGGATAAATGGACTACGTAAAATGTTAATCGTAAGAGTGACTCAGTCAGGGATGACAACTGAGACAAAACCAAAAAAAAAAGGGTACCTTTGGCTCTAGAGTCAAGACTCTGTTATACAGAAATGAAGGGGTGACAAATGAACCACAGCCCAGAAAACAAAAATGGTTATCTTATGCTGTACAGTCAACTCTCAAATACAAACATGAACCACACCCAGAAAACAAGAATGGTATCTTTAGCTGTACAGTCAACTCTCTAATATAGACATGAAGGGGTGACAAATGAACCACACCCAGAAAAAAAGAATGGTAAATTTGGCTGTACAGTCAACTCTCTAATTTAGACATGAAGGGGTGACAAATGAACCACACCCAGAAAACAAAAATGGTATCTTTGCCTGTACAGTCAACTCTCTAATACAGACATGAAGGGGTGACAAATGAACCACACCCAGAAAACAAAAATGGTATCTTTGGCTGTACAGTCAACTCTCTAATACAGACATGAAGGGGTGACAAATGAACCACACCCAGAAAACAAGAATGGTAACTTTGGCTGTACAGTCAACTATCTCCAAGATCAACATCAGGGGGGCGGGGGGAAAGAGCCACACCCAGAAAAGAATGATACCTTTGTCTATACAGTCAACTCTCTCTAAAACAGATCAGCACCTTGTGGCCCTCTTAGAGAGGTATCTACCGTAAGTCTAATAACATGACTGAAGGTGTGTGGATTAGGCCAACTGTGTTGGTCAAGTGAGAGTTGATATACATGCTTATTGTTCATTGCAAATTATACGAAATTCCCACGAATTTGATCCTTTGCCTTTATGGAAATAGAATACCTAAGGCACATAACCAATCTCTAAAGATGATACTACCAAAAGTAACGTTACACAACTTGAATTGGGTTGGTTTTCCAGACCTTAGGAATGAAGGAGAGAGTCTAAATATGAATGTGACTTTGTAGCTCCTGACTTCACTCCCTCGATATCAAAGGGTGACAACATTTAAAGAGAGTACATTTGAAGGCTTGTGTTTAAACAAGCCATATAAAAAAAAAAAAGGTCAAATAAGTTTACTGGGCTATACAACAGTCTTTGCAACAGAGGAAAAGGTAGAAAAAATGAGCCGTAAAAAACTATGTCTAAAAATAACTTATATGTCACTTCTGGCATGGCACTTAACACTACTGGTATTTTGTTCTTAAAGATCATAATACTAAGCTAAGGATTAATATATCATATTTAACCTGCATGGCTTAATTACCCAATCTTTAGTGTAGCAACAATTATTTTGTTTCAAAAACAAGAAAACAAAACAAAACAAAAAAAACCAAAGAGATGCTTCATAATGGAAGGTATATGTGTTTTAAAGTATAATGTCTCAGTAACCTATAATGCAAAGAATGCTGAAGTCATCTTTTGAATGCTTGCTGTGTCCAGCAGATCCAAACTAAAACAGAATGAAAACAGGTTACTTTTCTATTGAAACTGTGCGATTCAAATTTGGGTTTTTCATCAACAGCAGTGAATGTTCTTAAAAATTACAAACTACACAATACAGTGATAACAAATATTTATTGATTCACTGTAAAGAAATTCAAATAAAAAATGTGATTAACTTTTACAAAATTAAGATACTTCAAACTCTGCTGGACTCTATTGCCTGGCAGACTATTAAACTCTTCAGTACAGAAACATTTTCTTACTAAAACATTCTTCTACACCATGTGAAAGGTTCTAAGTAGTTCAATGAAACTTGAAGCCAAAGTACAGTTCCTTGAGTTCTAATGCAAGCATTACCATGATGATTTTTTTCATAAGATTGTTGCCTTTTTTCCCTCTGGTAGGTTAAGTACATTGCACATTCAACCTGCTTGATCACAACACGCATTCCAGAAATATTTTTAGCATCCATGGCATTTTGTCTTTGCAGCATAATTGGTTAATGATATGATATATACATTATTATGATTACTATTTTGACAACTTTTCCAAGGTGAAATATTATAATATTATTTAAAATTTCCTCAAATTAAATTTGGAATATTTGAGAATTGTACTTAAAAAAAAAAACATGCATGTTAACAAATATGTGAAAGTCAGCGCTAAAAACACAATGTCACAGTCTGTAAGTTTATGTACAAAAATTCTAAAATTATTAATATATTTGCAGAAGATTATTGCACTTGGTGCAGCTGTTTTCACATGTTAATGGTGGATTCTTTTATCACCATCCAGGGCTTAAACATCACACTGCTTGGCTGTAAGAAAAATTACCACAATATTATTATGAAATGTGACAAAGGATTGAAAGATAATACTAATTTATTACAAGTGCCAATACACCTAACTTTTAGCATAAGTGACCAAATAAGTAGCTTCATTGGTGACTAAATTAGATCATTGTGTTAAGGCAAGTTAATTTGTCATTGTAGCCTAGGAATCCAAATATCCTTATTATATCATACATTATAATCCCTTAATTTCAAGAACAGTACAATGACAAATCTCTTCATGTGGCAGACAATCATCAACTACAGTTGACTCCCCATAACTGAAACTTTCAAGGGAAATTGAAAAAAAGTCCGAGCTATCAGGAGTTCAAAGCAAATACCCAGAGGTATGGAAATGGGATTGGGGAGGAATGCAAGTATTATGCACACAGCAGAGTGCTAAACATTGCATTTGAATTACACTGTAAAGGAAAAGAATACATGGTTGTTTGGAAATAGATTGAATGTTTTGGACTATTGTTCACTGCTTTTTTCGAGTTGTCACCCAGCTGAAACCTAGTTTGAGTTATCAAGGGTAAGGTTTGAGTGAGCGAGGGTTCAAGTTATCGGGAGTCAACTGTATCTGTACAATTTAATACGTAAAATCAAGCAAGGTAACAGTTTCCAAGCATTGTTATCAAGCCATACAGTGATTACTAAATGAACAGTGTACAAACCTTGAAGATTCAAAGAAGTTCAGCTGGTCTTACCACCTGGGAAGGTGGATCAGTTCTAACGTCTGAAACTGGGGCGGGAGTAATCTCTGGTTGTCCTTCAATAATACATCTGATCCTCCTTTCGTCCTTTGGCCACGGAAACTTCATATAGGATTCCAACAAGCAAGGTACATCTTTCTTTGAAGACCCTTCAAGGATAATGGGCATAAACTTGCCTTTTCTGTTGCCTGCATTGTTAGCAAGGTCATTAAGAATTAAATCTGACGCAAGACGCAGCATACAGCTTTCATCATCTGCAAGATAATGTATTTAATAAGTCAACATGATTTTCTTTACACATTTACATCAGACTTTCCTGAGAATCATTACTAAATGACAAGGTTACACCTTTCTAAGCACAGTTATAATGCTGACAACATGCTCAGTTCTGGATAGTCTGAACTAACAAACTACTGAAATTTGATCCTAAAAAAAACTTTTGTCCAAAAATTATAAAAATTCAGCATTGTAAGCCACCATTTTGGATCAAGTATGACATCATTCAGTCCAAACCTTCCTGCAATTTCAACGTTCAGGGCCCAGTTATTAGAAAGGTGGATAACACAACCCACTGGTTAAATCTCTATCCAGTGGATAAAGAAATTTTAAGCTGGATAGTGATTTATCCAGTAGAGAGCACTATGTTTAAACAAACGGTACCAGGACTGTCAATTTGTCATCTCCAGGATAGAATAAAATCATGTGAAATGATCTGAAATGGCAGCTTTCAGTGTTGAGCTTTGACATTAAGAGAGTGCTCTGATAAAAACACAGTCAGTAGCTAAAAATGTTTTTTCTATGGCAACCCTTTCTTTTAATGCTGTATTGTACAATTAGGGTACACTTGGACAAAGAGGGAAAAGTTGTATGATCCACAGAAATTATAACGTAAAACAAACAAACCAACCTTCGAGTTTATCACTTATTTCGTCAGCAGAGGAGTCAAATAAGCGCTTTAACTGCGGTGAAACACAAATGAACAAGAAGTCACTTTGTTTCACTCTCTGCACCACGTAACGGAACATGTTTTCGGCTATTTTTACCACCTCTAACTTGTCCAAGTAGCACTTATAACCAAGTGTTTTACTGAAGTAATCGTACAGTTCAAATATCTTTTTTTGAAAGGCCTCTCCCTCTTGGTCAGAACAATGAATAATGGAGATTGATTTTCCCGAACTAACAGAGGGACCTGCAGAGAAAAAACAAAATAATAAAATACAAAACAAATAAAATTTCCAAAAGGAAATTAGCAGCATACAGAACATGACTAAACCAAAACAGTTTTCAAGTAAAATACTCAGCAATGTTGCTGCACCCAAAGGAGCATTATGGAATCTCTTCTATTGATAAGTGTCGATAGCAAAATTTTCTGTCAATCAAATAAATGTCTCCTATTGTTTGTAGGTGGAAATTGGTAAAACGTCTTGATCCTTTTGGAGACAATAGAAGAACAAAAGATACCAGAAAGATTAAGTTATGTGGTCTTAAAGCATGTTGCGTGACTTCATTCAGTTACAACATTTTTCATAATTTTCCTGCACTAAAACACTGGAATGAAAAGTCTAAAATAATCTAAGTCAAAATAAATTGTAAAACCAAGATTTTAGATTTTAGACGAAGTTAAGTTTACACACAACATCATATACCGTTATGGCTTTTGCTGTTCATACTTAACTACATATTGGTTTGTCATACAATACTATAAAACAAGGAAGGAATCACCCTCAAACCAAAACAAAAGGTTCTACATGATCAACATATTGCACTCTCATTCAGGTTCAACATGTCATTTTGCTTGGTAACAAAAAAAATTATTTCTTGAGCACATGCACAAGCCAACATGGTAGATTACTGAGGGACCATTTTTGCACAGAGGCCTTCATTATTAACAATTTAGTAATGCTGCAGTGTTATCTTACCTTCTGATGAATTATATCCAGACTCATAGCCTGGCGATGTCGGCTGGGACACAGACTCCCCAGAGCTCAGACTGTCCGTAAGAGACAACCTGCGAGCCTCTTTTGTATCCAGCTTAAGAGGAGAAAAGTTTTCAAAGGTTTGTTCAGCAGGTTCATTGTAAGTGTTTGTAGCAGTAAAAGATGTACATCCAGCTGTTGTGGAAGTACCAATACTTGAATCTTCAGTGTTCAGTGATGTACATGAATTTCGTTCACGGTTAGTTTGAACTGGTGACTTGCTCTTATCTTTCTTGTCTCTCTTCCACTTTCTGGAAAATCTGTGAAATACTTTCTTAAAAGGGGACTTCTTTTTCTTGTCTGTATCAGCAGGCTGAGAGTTAGAGCGGCTGAGCGCACCTCTCTGACCATTATCAGGCTCTTGACAGGTACGTTCAGGTGACCAGGATCGACAACTCAACAATGGAGGTCTTTTTAAAACTTCAAGTTCAGTCCCAAGGGTTTTAAGGCTATCAGCACTTTGGCAATTGTCATTCGATACTCTTCCATGAGGAGGCTCACCAGAAATACAATCTTTAACTGTGCCCTCATCGTCTGTTTCAATACTACCACTAACAGAGTCTGATGAACTGGGATTTGATGTTATGGATGTTTCTTGCTCTGTGCTATAATCCGTTATTGTAAACACTAAAGGATTTTCTGAAGAGACACTGCTTTCACTGGTCAGAGATGAAGGCTGCCTATCAGAGTCGTCATCATCTTCTGTTAGAATGTGATTTCTAACGCTTGATCTTTTTTCATACTCTAAAATAAAGTAAATGAAATCATGAAACTGATCATACAAAAAATAGTATGGAATCTTTTCCTTCTTTAAATTTGTTGGCTTGCATCTGTTACCCTCTAACTAATCGTTTTGTTAGCTCTACGTCCCCCCTTAAAGTTTAACCATCCACCCATTCCTCCTTTCCTTTTTTATTGACAAAACAAAATTATGCAACCAGTCAAGGGAAGTAAAGCCTAAACTAAACCCCAGTTATTTCATGTAACTGTAGTTTTATCTGCTGTTGTATATTAAACAAGTCTGTAGGTTTCGTCGATTTTTTTTCCATTGTTGTTTCAGCAATATGTGTACTTTTCTGTGCTGTTATAAAGCATTAAATAAAAAAAGAGGAATCTACATTATACTTTTCTCAAGCACATATTTATCCCAGGTTAGCTCCTACATACGTATAACAAAAATACATGGTAAACGGCTAGTTATAAAATAAGCGTATAATAAAAAGGCAGTGGAAATGTTCCTTTCAATTGATTTAGTCCAAAAAAATTGATAGTCACAAGATCATATTGCGTGAGGTCAATCTGTCAGCAAACAAGCGGAAGAGTCAGTTTGGATGTAGGAAAAAGCAAGCATCATCTTAAGTTCCGTAACTAACCTGCATACTGTAAATACCAAGAGAAAAACTTGATAACAAAAGGAAGTTAATGTTGACTTTTGCTTCACCAATAAACTTAAGAGAAACTAACTTCGATCGAAGACTACGTAGCGTGAAAAAAAGGGTTATTTGCATAATAAACAAAAAACTTGAAAATTTTACCACCCGCACGTATCTTTAAGCGGGTATGAGAGAATAATATTTTCATCGTCGCTTTGAAGGGAAATTTAATGTTTTAAGTAATAAAGACTTACAACAAACATAAGGAAAATTTCTTTATATCGAGAGAAAAAAAAAGAGAGAGAAGGATGTAAGAAAACTCTGCGATCGCCTGGTAAATTTGCTGATCAAATTTAAAAATGCGACATGCCATTAAATTTACATATTATTAGCTTAAGCGACGTGCAGAAGGTTATAGAGAAATAACAAAAAACACGAAATAAAAAAATAAATAACTAATCCTAAAATGAAGGGAAATGTTTTTCACGCCTCTTACAATAAAAAAAGGAAATTGCGCCTGAAAAAATCATCTACAAACAGGTAAATCATTGGTCTCATACAAAGACGAAATATATTAATGAGCTTGTTGCGTGGGAAGAGCGTTCCCTGAATATAATTTTATTTCTTGGGCTTTACATCAATACCCTAAACTTGATTTCGTAACCGTTTGAAATAACTAATCGTGAGTTAGCAATCGGTTGATTGGGTAACAGTACTACTAAAACGACACAGTTAGAACTGTGTACACGAAATCTGCCTGAAGCGTGCTGTTTGATCGCATGAATGGATTCTAGCTATGTACGTAAAGAGCGATGTACAAAAAATAAAACAGAAAAAACGACTTGATTGCCTTGTAATGACTCAAAAGACAAGTTCTTCCTGTAGCTTCCAAAGAAACGACTATTCTTACTTCGCCACTCTTGTAAAATTTCAAAAACCTATGAATGTACATGCAACTTACCTTCGACACATTCGTAAACCACTTCAAGGCAACTATGCATACGCAACTCGCCGAGGACAGAGACAAGTTTCTCGAGAATTCCATTCTCTTTGTACATCCAGTCTTCAAGTAACCTTAATCCAGGTCTTTCGTGATGTGCAAAGAGACCAAGGATATTGTCCTGGTCATAGCCAAGCGAAGCAGCTACATCTTGCCAGTTTTTCAAAGCGCCTAACAAGTTCATGCGAAGCGACAACGGGTCTCTCACTTTGTCATGTCGTAGCACATCTCTCGCTGGTAATGAAAGTATTTCTGGCGCTATAAGGCGTCCTTCGAAGCCTACATCTTCCTCGTCACAATCCATTTGCTGCATAATAAATGTTTAAGCTATACTCTTTTCACACAAATCATTTCCAGCAGGCTCTCGTACTATAGAAGATTTCTTCGCATACTCCATTACACATCCCATAATTCAATCGAACCTTTGCTTCACTCAAAAACACGTCACGTGGGTGCCAATTTCTTCCGCATTGTGGGGCGGTCTCGAAAGGATCAAGTTGCTCTTGGGTTTCATAGTACGTGTCATAATTTTTTCTTGATTAATTAAATCAAACTGCCCGTTTATGCAAGCTCTGATAGGGACCCTTCAGACTGTCTCTTAATGCCATAACCACATGACCGAATCACGACTTTCATTTCCCTTTTGCGTATTCCCGGCTCGTGATTATGGCTCTTGGTCACGTGTATTTAATTTAGGGTAACTTGTCTCAATTATTTTGCATAAGCATTCGAAGTGAAATAATGCTTTTTTACTCGTTCAGTCATATCCTTGCCTCAGTACTCTAGCAACAAACTCATAAACGGGCTGAAATAGTCCGGTTACGGTTATTTCACCCTTAGGGTGCATGTCAAGTATGTGTGCCAATTCTTCACGATCCGGATATGACCACTGGGATTTTTAAGAAGATATCCCTCAATACAAATGCCGATATAATCTTAATTTCCTGTGGACAATTTCCATTGACGCAAATTTCTGACAAATTTTTATGTAGGTTACAGTCCTTCCCAGAAGAGAGCCATAACTGTTCACGGTTTTTCTAAAAACTTTTTGAGCGTCCCACTTTTGGTCTTTGGTCCTTATTTATCTGTAGCATAGTGAACTATACTCTGACCTGTGGAATGTGAACTGTTTTTCTGACCCGCGCCCCTTTAAGGGCGTGCGATACCATGAAGAGAGAATACAGCACTATAAACATTGCATTTTCTAAAAGTAGAGCAAACAAAATGGCAAGCTCGAAAACGAAAAATTTAACGGAGAACTAGTTGAAAGTTTAATATAAAAGATAAAATGGCGATAGACGAGACAAAAATGATCTAAAAATGCTACGGCAACGACAAAGTACAATTGTAAATACAATAGTAAGAGAGCCTCTTCCTCAATACGCGAAACAATGACGCGCTTTGAAACATACGTACCCCCACCACCACCACGCACATCGGCACACCCACCCACCCCCCCCCCCCCTGCAAGACGGCCCCGTCTTTGCTTAGCGTACATTACACTCCTAGCTTTTATTAACACTTCCCCAAACTAATAATAAAAACGTATATACATCAACAAGGTTTTCTAGCCAAAAATTATAAAATTTCCGATAAGAAAAAAACTGCGTTTTAAAATAACTTGGTTTTCTCCTGACGTTTTTGGACGTTTGGGTATATTTGGGAGTGAGTGTTCAAAGAGAATTGGATTCAATCGCCGAAAGGCGTCTTGTTTAAAGGTTAAAAGAAATAGTAGTCTCTAGACAGATAGCATTTTTATATATTCATGTCTAGTACGTCAAAGGAAGTCGATGCAACCTGACACATTGGATTCAAAGTTGGCAGTTGTCATCTAACGAAAATGTCTACATAACTGAAGCAGCTTCAACAATAATCGTACGTGAAATGGCCAGCTTTTTTTTTAGCAGGTTGTCAGGTAAATCACAGAGCTCACCCAACCAGTGTGTTTTGATACGAGAATTATTTGGTTTAGAAGACTTGAAATCTTCGTTACAATTTTAAGATCGTTTCAGTAGATTCTCATTATGATTGGCGTTCATTAAAAAATATATGTGATATTCAGTCTTCATTGCAAACAATCAATTCGCCAGAGGGTGAAACTGAATAATAATACTGGCTAGTTTCAAAGGCCTTGTAACCCGATCAAATCTTCTCAGGAAAGAGTTGAAGCGGCAATTATTTTCCGGTCGTGTTAAAAACGTTTTTGACAGGTACCAATATAAATGTATTTTGTTACGTTTTTAGTATAAACACTTCCTTTAATAAAGTATTCACAAAATTGGGGCCAAGAGCCTTATTAAATATTTAAGAACTGTCAATCCAATGTGTTCTTTCATAATCTTACTTCAGTTTGTTATTTCGTAATTTCTCGATACTTTCTTATCCACCAAATAGAAAAGTGAAGCTGTTAATTGTTTTGCGTCAGATAACGTCAGAAGTGGTCTTTTAACAGAGATATCTCTGGTAACTGTTGTAAATTATTTCCAGATAAGCATAGGAAAAAATTGAATTTTTTAATTGTTTTTTTTTTTTTGTGAACTAACAAAAGTATGATCGCAGGTTTTTAGCTCGTCAGAAGCAACGTTTGATCACAATAAAATTTCTAAGTTCAACAATAAGCTACAGCTCCAGCATCACTTCCTGTCAGAGGAGCGGAAGTTGTTAGGGCGCGCAAAGTATGCTGGGTTTTTAAACAATTCTAAATTTTCGACTTTCACAGTCCCTAGAGCGGTTTTCACTTGACTGTCGTAAAACCAAAACCAAAGTAAATACACTAGCCAACCAAAGGACGTAGTAAAACCAAAACCAAAACCAAAACCAATCCCAATTCGACAGTCAAGTGAAAACCGCTCTATAATACAATTTGATTTCCCCACAAATTTTTGTAGAAATATTGATTTCAATTTTCTCTTAGCATTAATAATCGTCCCTTTAAAATTTGAAAACAAAACTTAAGCAAAATTTTATGGGGAAGACAAATTACATCGTGGGGAAGCTGAAAGTTGCAGATTCATCTGATTGAATTTAATATGCGTATTTCCCCATGGTGTCGAACTTGAGAACTGGGGTCAACAATGAGGCCCAGCATGGTTGGCTGTGTAACTATGGGATTATAAAGAAAAAATGTTTCTTGTCTTTCTTGAAAATATGAAGATGATGAATGATTTTCTGTTTGTGGCAAGACATCTTGTCAAGCCATCACTTTTGGGAGGGCCTTCTAAGAAACATAAGTCCTGGCAACCTTCTAATTAGACGGTTTCCGCAGTTCTCTATTTATCCGTACGATCGTCGAGATCGAGCGCGTTGCGTTGAAGAGATGTGCACTAGTGCTTTCAACTAAAATTGAAAACAATATAATCTTGGTTGACAACTAACTCAGAGTTATGCAACTCAATGCTGGAGTTTTTTGACGATACTCTAACACTTAGGAAAATGTCTAAATCTCATCCTGTACGCCTCCCGGTAAGCTTCAGCCTCGCGTTCTTGTTCAGATTGCACGTTATGAAAGATCGTCTCAGGCCTTCTTTGGGGGATACATTATGTATAATCTGCTTTATTAAAACATCTAGTTGATAATCTTAATATTTCCATTTCTCTAAATTCATTATTAAAACGGCGAAAAGTATCGTGGATGTTGCCTGAAATTTTAAGAGTCTCCCAGAATTCCACTGTTGTAATAATTACGGTTCCATCTTAAGACATAGAAAAAAGAGGTCTGCGGCTGTCTCGCTTATGAGACACAATAACGAAGGTTTTTCTCTGGCTATTAAATTTATTTCCTAGCAATGCTGGATTCACAGTAGAGAAAAACAACCAATAAAACAGTTAGCCACACCAGCTATAAGTGCTGTCCTGCAAGCTGGTAGATTACTTGGGTGTCATTTTTAATGGCTCTGCGAGAACAAGCACAGAAAACTAGTTAATAAGCAAAAATCAATTAACACAAGACTTTTTTAACGTTAAAAACAACATTAAGACCATTATGTTCCAGAAACGGAAACTGACGAAAGTCGCCGGGAAAGAAACAATATGAGTGCTACCCAAAAAAAATTAACGGAAACGTCAGCTTTTCAATCTTTTTCCTCGTGGTAAAGTAACTTTATTCAGTCAACTCGATCAGTTGATTAAACGGGGGCATCACCACAGATGGGCTTTTGAAACAAACCTCTTTCATGTATCTATAACTAGAATCTGACGTTTGCCGTTTGCCGTATACGTGAAGCTTAAACTCTCTAATAACAAACCTCTTCCAAGCGGTCACGTAAGGCTCGTTAAAGAATTATCCGAGGGGCTGAAGACATTAAGAGACAAAATAAATATTTTCAAAGAAACTAAACGTTATTTATACATAAGCTTTACCTTTTATCATCTTCGTGAACTTACATCTGTCACTTGAACACTGCCAGTAAGAGTTTCTACATGAACTGCATGAAAAGAGAAGTGTGAAGAGGGCTGTATAAACCATTTTAAAGAGTTATTTTAATTCTATATTTCCGGTATAACGCTTTTACCAACTCGAATCCAAAGAGAGTTAAAGATACCACTTTATGCCTAGAGTGTTTTTAACTCTCTTACCAGTGTTTGATATGTGATAAAATACTATGTCTTGTGTGCCAGGGTGGTGTAGTGGGTAACACCGCTATCCTCCCACCAATGTTGTTGGTTCTCTTCTTTGCTCCGAGAATTTTTCACTCCGGGTACTCTGGTTTTTCACCAGCTTAAAACAAAATACTTTCAAATTCGATTCAGTATGGAACACACGGACATGAAAAAGCTTGACCGTCATATTTTGTCCGGAACGGCCTCCATTTCGACTGGAGAATATCAGACACTGGCATGGATTTAACACTAGGGCGGCCATTAGGGCCATTTATACGAGGAAAAATAGGACGCGTCTTACATAAGACGCGTCTTAAACAAGACGCGAACTTTCCGTATAAACGACACATTTCGTCTAAAATAAGACGCGACTTAGCCAAGACGCGTCTTATTTTAGAACAGCCCTTAACACTTGTTCTTAGATACTTACATAAGACGCGAACGCAAAGTACGCATGCGTTAATTTTTGGCGGGAAAATTATCGCTTGCCCGGTGAACTGGCAGGCCACTGGCGGGAAAAATTGTTTACAAATTACAACGCGTTTTCGTTTCCTTGCCTATTCTGCTTTATTTTTTCTTCGCTCAAATATAAATGAGCACGCCGTTATTAAAGTTAAAAAGAAACCAGGCTTGGTCCCTGGCGGAGGAAAAAGATTTTTTGTTATTATGTAAGGAGAAGGCGATAACAGACCTCCTGGACAAATGCGTGACATCTGCTGGTGTAAGTAGACCCTTTTAACTTTAAACTATCACAAATTATATTTACTAATCAAATTGCTATCTTCGTATTATAAACTTACACTTTAAAAGTAAGTTTAAGTCTACAGAAGAGTCAGATAAGATATGCTCGTATAAACGGTTCAGTTCGCGTCTTATTTTTCCTCGTGCCGTAGATGTCAGCGAGTATCAACTGACATATAATGGTGTATAAACATATTCGATCTTACATGTGCCGGAGTACCACAAGGCTACAGCTTATTTATTATATACCCTACATCTCCCACCCATCGACGAGTCCAAAACCGTTGATGCGTGATGAAAACATACTGATAAAGGTTATCCAGAGTAAACCTTAATTAAAACTGAATGAGGACAAGACAGATTCAAACTCGACAACAACTCTACTGAGTCAGACTGTACTCCAAAACACAAGTTCATTATTATCATTATTGCTATAATTATCATTATCATTATTATCAAAAACTGAATCGTTGCATAATGCAATTCTAGAGCTCTGGCCCGGGTTGCTCGAAGCATGGTTAGTGCTAACCAGCGTTAAATACCACGGAAACCTATACATTTTGATACCTCTTAACCAACCGTTAGCGCTAACCAGGCTTCGAGCAACCGGCCCCTGATTGGCTCAGCCATCATGGTATATGAGCCATCATACCATGCTGTCCAAATATGGTAGCTGTACTCGTCTGCTCAAAATTCAAAACAAGCTGAAAATCGGTTTTTTCTACAAATAAAGTCGGGAAGAATTCTCGATATATTGTGGGCGTTTTTAATAAATCAATTATTCCACTCTCGCTTGTTGGATATGAGAAGATTATAGCCAACTCATATCCAACTCACACTCGTGCAATAATTATTAATTATCATTATTATTATTGTTATTATTAAGTACAAAAACTTCTGCATGAGTAAGAAATAAACTTACCACAATGTACATCTGTCAGGAAGCACTAGAAGTTCGCCATGAAAATACTTAACTCCTTCAAAGTGGCAAACTAAAGAAAACAAAACAAAAATAAATTGTTTTTACATTGATTTCAAGATATTCTAGCATTGCACAGGACATAACCCACCTTTAGCGTAGTCCTTTGGGCAAACCAGGCAGCATCGCCCCTTCATTTTAAAGGGATCGTCACACAGAGGTATGGGACAGCTAACCGATGAGCAGTTACCAGTCTGAAAATCTCCACACAAGCAATGAGCACATTCACTGAGGCTCCATATATCGCCTTTCTTGTACATCTCATCTGCGAGAGTATCTACACACTTTGGCCGCTCTGTTAAATATGCAATATAGTTCCTTCATAAACACCGTTGGAAAAAAGGAAAAGTTAGATGCGGTACTTTTCACGAGGCATTATTGTTAATGTATAGTGATTCCCCTCGCTGTCACGAGTTTTAAGGTGATGTTACACGGGACGATTCACAACGACGATTTTTAGCGGAACACGGCGTTGCAATGTTGAAACAATGTTGCAGCTATTTGAAACAATGTTGCAACTTTACATTGCGTTAAAAATCGTCGTTGTGAATCGTCCCGTGCAACATCACCTTTGGGGCACTCACTGGGGGCTTTTTCTGCCTCATCTCCAGGGATTATAGGACGAATGACGTCAGGATTGCTGCTGGGCGGGGAGACAGTAAATAAACGGCCCCTAAAGCGATACTGATTAACCTCTTGTTTAAGTTTTATCAGGGATAAATTTTTTCTCTAGATAAGTGTTTTTCTCCACCAAGATAATAAACGTAGGGCCAATAAAAACTGGTCGAAGACCACGTTTTCAGTCGTGAACACCGCCTACGTTTCGTTGAAATAACCAAAACATGCTAAACAGATAGTCTGGATACTGATTAAGGCAAGCCTGTTAAGGATCCTTTCACGGTAGTGGTACCAAGTTCACCTCTACGCACGACTTTCTAATAATATTGCACTCATTCTTGATCTCACCGTTGAGAGGAATCATTGCATTCTTATCATGTTGGCACACCCATCCTTCTGACTCAACACATTTGCTGCCACGAAAGAGGACAAAAAAACGATTAGCCGAGAGACAGTAGCAATCATCATTCCTGATGTGTGTTGTAGAAGGCGATGTTACAAGAAACGATCCAGTTTTAGGGCAAAAATGTTGGAACAATGTTGTAGCACTTCAAAACAATGCAGTGATGCGCTGAAAATCATGGTACGGATGTTAATTGCAGAGGGTGACATCATAATCTCAGCATCAGTTTAACTATTGTAAATTAATATTTTGTAAACCAGGCACATGCTACTCACCAGATGGAGCGATGATCTTCTAGCACAATGATTTCATTTTGAAAGTATTTCTTTCCGTTGTATCTGCACACTAAAGAAAAAATGTGTAAACAGTTTAAATTTGGTAAATCCATATTCAAGAATTAACTACAAACAATTCCAACATTTTTTATAAGCATGCTAAGAATAAGGACACCGTCATTCTCTCAATACAAGTGTGATGGTAAATTTTAAGCGTGGTGAATACATGACAAAGATGTTTGTTCAGTCAGTGATACCTTCCGAGCCGCCTGTGTCATTGATTGAATTATCATATTTCTCATATCTTCCTCTAATATGTCTGGGCAATCCAACAAAATGTTTATTACTTACCTTTTTTAGGATCAGTGTCCAAGCAAACTCTACAGCACCTTCCCTCCTCACGAGTAGTATGTTTGCAGTCAGGAACATTGCATGTTATTCCCCAGCAGTTTAACTGACCATTTCTTTTGCAGGTACATGCAGTGCATGCAAAATCGTCTCGTACCCAGATCTCTCCCGGTCGGTAAAATTTAAGTGTAAGTAGGTCATAGCATCTGTTTTTATCCTCTTAGGAAAAACGGAAAAATAAAAGAATCAAGATTATTAGCAAAGACGGTTTAATGTTAAATATGAAAACTAACTTGAAAATTGATGTCCTCGCAAATTTCTACACAGTAAACGGGGGAAAAGGATACCGAAAGGTACGGCCTTTAAGACGTAAAACGTCTTGAAGCAATTAATTCGTAGATAAGAAAATATATATCGAAAAAAATTCCCGATAAACACAGTCCTTTGCGGGAAGATTTTAAATTTTACATCTTAAGGTATATTTTTGCATTTCGTAATCAAAATGATTAACAAAAACGCTCCATTTATGTATAACGTCAATGTTTGGTGTTCTATACAAAGTTCTTGGTTATTGAGTTCATACTACATCATATATAGGGTGAACTAAATTCTGTTCAACATTAATTTCGTGATACTGAACCTTTCTTATTTCATTGTCTGCATTTTGGACACACACTGACCTTTTTCACATCTGCTGACTTTTACATTACTGGGTTCCATATTTTCGCAATACCACGCATCATCGCTTCGCCTACAGCTCAATCCTTTGTCGCACATTGCATCTTCCTTTTCCAGAGGCTCTCTCCTGCACGCTTCTCCTATGTCTTTAAGACACACATCACAGCAACCACACTTATCTTTCGCCACAGCGGTTTTACAGTTATTGACTGAAGGACATGCGTATTTAGGATCTGGACAGTCCCCTGCGCTTTTACACCAGCACGCAGGGCAGTCTGGGATTGCTGTTGGATTCCGTCGTGAATTGATGAATGTTACAGACACCAAAAGTAAAATGGTCAATGTGACTGTAAAGATTTTCATTGCTGCAGTAAACTAAAATAAAAGCAAGTTCAATGATGTCAATCAATAAGAGCCGGTACTCCAAGATAATTTCCTTTTTCCAATTATCCTGTATCTCCCCCTGGTACCCCCAGCTTTAAACAGTGCTCCAGAACATCATGGATGATGTGAATTTTTTCTGGATATCATCATCCAGTTTTTCTCAAGCCTTTTTTCTCAACTGTCTTTTTCTTTAGAAGCTTGAAATGACTTGTTTTGTGACTGTATATATTGACAGATAAGCTCGGAAAAAGTGGAACGAATCACTCTTGAATATCGTTTGTGGACGTGGCCAATACGATATTTGGTTGCACGAAAGAGAGTTTTTGATTACCAAAGTCAATTGGGTGACGAAAGGAATATGATTACGTTTGTCATCAAATGACCGGCTTAAAGGAAAGTTTCAGTTTTACTGGAATTTTCGTTAAGGAAAATTTAATTTAACTGAAAGCCATTATAAGAACGATATAACGTCCAGTGCATGGCTCAGCTGCCAAGTAGTGTAATAATTTTTAAAACATAATCAAATTTCTTAACTAATGCAAAGTCCGTATTCTTTGCTAACAGTAAATTTTCAGTGTTCCCTCAGTTACTGAAACGCATCCATAAAAGGGATATCCGCTATCGTCACTACTGATATTAGTAGCATTTCCCCAAATCAGTTAAACAATTCACAATGGCCTCAGTTGTGTTTAAACAAGGAATTGTACAAATGTATGTAAGGATGTGTACCATGTAAAAATTTTACCTCAATGACCCCGCAAACCAACCGACTTCAAACCATGCAGGCTCCAAACTAAAAGTTTACACTGTATAAAGTTTTTTTAAACCGGAGCAGTTGAAACAAATTTAGAAGGGACGTTGTGATAACTGATATACACCAGTACCATTTGATCAAGAGAAGACACCGCAGGAACAGCGCCAAAAACAGCTTAATATACACATGCTGAAGAGAAACTGGGCGTAGTATATTGAGCTGTTGCTGGTGCTGATTAAAATCATCCTCGATCTCAACACAGATTGAACGTAAGCTACACAATGCATTTTATGAATATTTTCACGATCCATGCCATTTTCTATTGAACAAGTATTAGTTTGACCAGCTTTAGCGAATTGAAAGAAAAATGCGAAAGACTGTCTAAGCAATAACGTTCCTGTGCTAAGCCACAACTTTCGTGTTTTGCCGGGAGCAGCCGAACGTTTTTGCTACGCGAGGTATACTTATGATTATTCAGACGGTAGTCTTCAGAACCGAAAACGCTCCAGTTATTTCAGTCACACAAGGGCATGCTCTCAAGACTGTGGAGAGAATTCGTCATCAGTGGTGGAAAGTTAGCTATGGCCCCTTCTTTGTATGAGTTTATGGCGTTTGGGTGTTTATGCTTCTTTTATCCTATCGGTTAGGATGCTTAGTAAAGTGCACTTAAAGTTTGTAAAACAAATGAGTAAATGATCAAACCTCTCCCTTAAGTGAGGCGCTACTGGAGAGCCTAGAGATCTTTTTTCGCTGGTGCAAGGGGCCACTGATTCTAATCGTGCACCCGACTATTACGAATAAATCAACAAAAGTCATCTCACCTTTTCCCACAATCACTTGCTTTTAACTAAGTCATTCAAGCACCCTTAAGAGAACTGTTTTAGCTCCAGATACTATAATTACATCGACGTGGTCCTTTTCATATCAGAGAACCTTGTAATGTAATATTGAACTTGTCAAAAGGTTATTTCATTCCGATAAACGTGACAAGTATATTTCATACATTTAGTCCATCATAGGAAAACATCTGGTATCCATAATTTCTCAGAATACTGGGCAATCTGCTGTCTGGGTGACGCTGAATATAAACTATGCCAGGAATAATACCCGACAAGAGAGAATGATTCTCTCTTGTACCCGACTGATAGTATTTATCCCAGGCATATTTTGGAGCTGGGTTTTCACAGACAGTTTGCTTTTGTCAACAGTTCCATTTTGACCTTGTTATCTACTCAATCGTTGGGTGTGGAAAATAAAACTGACGCATATCTTATTTTGAATCTGTGAAGGTCACAAGATAAGTTCCTTAATCCACCTTTTAACTTTACGATTTTACTTCACAACAGCGAAAGATTGTTGCGTGTCCACAAATCTTTCATCATCATCATAAAAAACAAAACAAAAGATAACTCAGGGTGACTTAACTGGATGTTTATAGCAACAATACCCGTCTTACATTTACAGCATGTTACAGCATTTAAGCCATTAGTTAGTTAATTTTGTTTTATGATGATTTAAAATCAGCTTACAGGTCCATCTAATGTAGTCGAGTCTCTAAGCTGAAGCAAGAAAATGCTTGAGATTGAAAGATTTCCGCTGAGTGCATATTGTCCTTGTCTTAACAATTATGGTCATGTGACCACAGTAAATGGACGAGTTGTTGGCAAATTGTTTTTGTGTTGTTTTTACAAAACAAAAGAATATTAATTTAATGCCTTTGGTTTTTCTTAAAATAACTGTTAAAGCTTGAATGTCGAACCTCACGGTGATTATGAGCGGTTTGATAAGCAGTGATAAGCGTTTAGTAGCACTATTAAAAGACGTAGTAGTTTTTGTTTCCTTATTAGTTTAGTTTTGCATATGGCGCGAGGTTAAAAAAAAATTGCCGCGTAATACTGAGGCAGCAAAAAAGTACCCATAAAATATTTTGCTGGAATTTTATTGCAGGAAGCAAACTAATATCTAAAATTGATTGATATAGATTTCAGCCCGCTATGTTGTAAATAATTAAGACAATGCTCCAGTATATATGAACTGAAAGAGAAATCATTGAAGACACGCAACAACAATTTTTTTTTTCTACAGTGATTTACCCATTTCTGCTGGCGTGTTCCCGGCAATGAAGGCCGGATATACTAATATAGATGAAACCCTTTTTGACTGATTCCATTTATGATAAAATTCTCTTGAGGGCTGAGCATAGTTTGATGATAAAGTTTAAGATAAAGCTTCACAATGAAATTCCAGACTGTTTTAGTTCGTCAAAAATGCTGCGGTCTGTTCAAAGCATTGCCCAAGAGCAGCGATTAAGTTATATTAGACCCATTTGTTTGTTTCATCCTGTTTGTAACTATCACCCTGAAATGAGAATTATGCATTTATGCAAAAAAATTTTTGATATAAAACTTTTGTCCCACTATCTGTTTTCTAGTTGTCGCTTGCAATTAACTTATTAAGGTTTTCGTAATAACAAGAACACTGAATAAAAACGGCTTGTATGGACAAATTTACCGTGTAATGACAAAAAGTCTTCGGCCAAACTGGCGAGACAGAAAAAGGAATTTTAAGAAGTAAAATCTACGAAAGCGCTCATTCAAATAGACAGGGTACATACCTCAAGCAGAGCTGTCAGAGTATTGGACAATATCCGTGCAATATCGGCGTCAGTATCTTTGGGTAAAGCTGGCTTCTGAGTTTCCGCTTTCTTTCAAATGATAAAACTAAACACACTAAACAGCCTTTTGCGCATTGCACATCGTCCTTCTCAGTTTGGCTCAGAAGTGTTAATACAAAAGAGTCGTCAGCGAACTTCAAATTATAGATGATATGAAGATTACAGACTAAATGGGGTCACAGAGATATTTCCTTTCTTGTCAAAACTGTCTGTCAGACCCCAATGTGGTATTTGTAAAGTTTATGCAAGTAAACACGGTGCTTTTAATCTTACAGTAGCCACAAAGAGTAACGCTAAGGACACTTAACTCAAAACTGTCTCATTCCTTGTCTCATTTGCGTTTTCCCTTCTATAAGACTAACAATCAGGCTTTCGAGTAAGATAGAACTTCAGCAGATAGCTTTTTAAAACTTAGATCAAGAGCAATGACCTTTCCCTAAATCATTTTCTGATGATATTCATCTTGAAAGTTAACGTAAAATAACTCTACAACACGATCGTATGACGGTACAATTTATCTTCAACCTATTCAAAGCTTCCCTTTTTTTGAATCGATGCCTCTTGGTTTAGAAACAGAGGATGTCACTCTGGAAAGGCGGACCTTTTCCGCCACTGATTTTAAGTGCTATTTTCAAAGTTCTAGTTCAGTTTTCTTGTTTGAAGTTTAGTGGTTCCACAAGGTTCAAATAACAATGCACCGCTGCCGGTAAATCAACTATGATAGGGAGCTTTCGCAACGTAAACGTCACTATTAAAATGAATGCGCATAATTTTTCAAACGTCGCCGCGACTCTTGCAAAAGTCTCAGGTGGGTGAAAGTTCCAGGAGCTGAATTCCTAGGGACCGCACCCAGATTAAGAAAGAGAAAGAAATATGACTTTTTATCACATGTCATTCTTAGGGACCTTACGGTCCGACGATGGCGACGCCAGTGAAAGCCGCCCGTCACTACATTAACTGACTTCGGGTCCTTTCAAACTTTTTCGCGATTATTCCAACACGTCCAGACTTTTCAAAGCTGGAGCGGAGAAGAGAGGACTACTTCAGAGCTCAAATGGATACTCGCTTTGTTTGCCGTGCACGTTCCCTAGAGAAGTTCAAATTTGGTCATTTCACGTTGTAGTTCGACAATTTTTGTTTCTGTGACGTTCCAGTTACCGTCACCGTTGAAGTTTTGTAAGGTCCCCCATTTTCTCCACAGGGCACCCAGGCTCACAAGAAGAAGGACCCTCGAGATCGCCCCCTGTAAGACAATCCAAAACAGTGGATTGTGGATTCCGGATTCCAAAGCCCCGGATTCTGGATTCCACAAGTAGAAAATTTCCCTTATTCCGGAATCCGGATTCCCTTAATTTTATGGGGCGACTCGAAGTCAAATTATAAGATTTTCTAGACTGCAAAACAGTCGGTTTTTTTCTCAAAATCAGTAAAGAAATCGGTAAAGCGTGGCGTAAGAGTCTTACGCGCCGAAGCGCCCGAGCCTCACAAAAAAACATATTCTTAGCGTCTCTCTCCAGTCTCGCTCTCTGTTTTCAGCCTCGTTCCAGACCTTTTGTTTGATTGCTCGCGCGTACTTGAATACGCAAAAATACGGACTGTTTTGCAGACTAAGGGTTTTCCGTTTCGCTGCAACAAGGTACTGCCATTTTAAAATACATACCTTATAAAGAGATGTCTTTGTGTTGTTTTCTTACTGTTCTCCTGAAATATGAACATTACAAGTATAATATTGATCTTCTGGTTCTCTAAGGAAAACTAAAAACTCGGCATTCTTGTACTTTCTTATTTACTTTTGTTTTTAACGTACATCTAGGGTTTGAATTCATTTTTTTTCAAGGGTAAATGAGCTGTCTAACAGCTTTGAAATTGAAGTTGTAATTGTAAGTAACAACCGGGCGGTGCCTTGCATGGGACTAGGGTCCCGTTTGCACTTGCCGTTTTAGGGATCAACAATTGTTTTAAATTATCCTTGTAACTATAATTGATTACTTTTATTTCTTTAAGTATATGTCGTCTTGAAAATTCTGTCATGATTGCATTCTTGCCCCAATCAGGAGCAATCCCCAATAAAGTGTCAAAAAAAAAAGAAGAATTCCTCAGAAAAAGCTCAGAAATTCACCTTCGTTCGACTCAAATCGCTCCCTTTCTTTGTAGGCCGTAGACCGAAGACTCTCCTTCCTAAAGAACGTCAATCTAGTTCCAAACATTGAGCCGTTCGTTAACCGTAGCCCCGGAGGGGGGACACCGCTTATGAAAGGGGTGGGGATGCTCGTCGGAATTTTGAATTAAAACCCTAAAGGAGACCGATCTGGGCGTGGCCCAAGCTTTATTTGACCCCTAAAAGAGACCATGTTAAAACACAGACAATATAAATATTTTTGTATTTTTTCACGTGCAACCCTAAACGAGACCTTCACGGCTAAATATGATGGCATTTTGCCCAGAACACCCTAAGTGAGACCAAAATCCGAAATTTACACGCCTAAGCGAGACGACGAGCATCCCCACCCCTTTCTTATGCGGAGTCCCTCCCCCCTCCCCCCGGGACCGTAGCCTAAAAAAATTTGAACTTGGCGCTTGGTTTTTTTTCCTTGGCTTATTAGCTACGCCGTACGGTCAAAAATCCCTCGACGGGGAGGAATATGGGTAAAATCAACCCCGGCAGGTAGATTTTACGAAAAAGCTATGTAAATTTTTAACAGAGCAAGCGACAAATTTTCGCTTGCGACGTGCCATAGCTGTATACCAAACCCCTGATCACGTCGTTGAATTTCATCAAACTACTACCAGAATATTTTAGTTAATATTTTAATATCTTGTGTCAAATAAATAACCAATTACATAAATAAAACTTAAAAATAAATATACATATCACAGGTATTGCTTATGTCACATAAAGATAGGATTTGTACTTAAAATAGGAAATTAAATTAACATATTTGCAAATTTTCATAAAAAGTCAGACTGTACGGTGCAAAACATTTTGTGCACAAATCTTTATCCAGTATAAATTTTATATACTTATGTGTGTTTTTAAAATACAATGTGGATCACGAATTGCACTATAAATAAAATATTTTCTGATCCCAAGCTGGTTATTCCATAAGCTCCTTTTCGTCTTGAGATATGTTGCCTACAGGATTACTCTCCTTTCATGCAGTCTGCTGGCAGGAAAAAAGAACCGTTAATTGGATATAACAACCCCTTTCTACACCTTTGTGTTTCCTAAATAAACAAGGTAACTAAGGCGTGGTTTTGTGCCCACGTTGCACCCACAGATAGCCTCTGGTAAAAGCTCTCTCTAGTCAGTACAAACTATACTAAACCATCTTTTCCTCCGCTGAAAAATAAGATTGCGGACAAAATTTGATCTGTAATATCTTGGCATGCCCAACATTACACAAATCAAATCAAACTAGCCGTCTCCTACAAAGAGAATTCTATGTCAGAGGTTTGACTGCATTATAAACAACAAAATATTTCTCTGCGCAAACGTAATGGACACAACAACCATAGGCCTCGTTTGTTTTTATTACTCTTTAGATCTCTTAATTACCTGTCGCGATCGCCAGAATGTTATTCCTTTATGTTATTAGATTATTCTCTAACTTTGCTAAGTTTTCATCCGCGGTTAGCCTTCCTGCTCTATGAAAAAACTTTTCCGGGCACATTTCTCGTGCAAAACACCATTTCCACTCCGGACGCTTTTTAAACTGATTTTATTGTTTATTTACACCTGTTCTGGCAGTACGATTTGAACTGTATCTGAAACCGTGCTTGATCTGGCGGCGCGGCGTGTAAAATACCTGACGTAGTGCCTATTTCAAGGTGTGCAAATGGAGTAAGTTATTTCAGCCTTGATTATTTTGTAGAAAAAGAAGTCAGGATTTTTCGCACGTGCTAATGGTTTTATCTTCTTTACGTTTACAGTTTTACTTAAGCTTGTTATTATTGCGGATTTGTCAGGAACTGTTAACCGTGGCTTGCCCTGCTATAAAACAAGAGCGCTTGACTACAAAGCGAGGGTTGGCGGCTTCAATACCTCGGGGACGGACCAATACTGAGGGTCTTAAAATAACTGAGAGATATAGAAAGGCACTGCCTTCGTTCTGCAAAAGGGTTCAATAGACCTTACTTAATTCTTCTGTAATGACTAAGTGCGTTGACACTTAAATAAATAACCTTTTTGATTTTTTCAAATGCGAGAGGAAAGATTAGTTGGTATATACAAATAACTCAAATAATTAAAACTGTTAATTAGTGTTTTTCTTCGACTTACTTTGTGCTCTTGACTCAAGGACGTTTCGTTTTGCTTTTAGGGCAGCCAGGTAGCTTTGGATCTGTCTGCCCGCACCACCACCATCGTTTGAATCTTCTCGCAGAACGTTTAACTTTTATGTCACGCCGATGAGGTCGCTTTAAAATCACATCTGACAGACTACAAAAAATAGAAGATACAATGTAACTCAGAGGTAGGTCCTGACTGTCGTTTCTCATCTATCTGATTAGTTAATATCGATTGTAACTTTATTAACGGATGATTTTAGTCACTCAAACGTAAATAATTCAAAAGGGGTTCAAATGGAAGAAATGTTCGAAAGGGATTGCCCTTTTAAGCGCTGAGAAAACAATCCCTCAACTTAACCTGTTCTTGTAGATGGAGCAGATTTGCTAATCCATGATATCAGTTGTATTTACTTTTCTCTTGGTTTCAATTGTCTCAAATTTAAAATGAAAGCTCCTACTTATGAATGAAGCTGCACACATTCAAATCACAAAGAATTTAGATAAAAAATATCCTTTACCTCAGTTTTTTATTAGCTGCGTTTGCTTTCATCTCTTCTAGCCAAGCTTTTTCTGGGTGTCCAGCAGTCGTTCTGAATAACATAACTAACACAGCGACGAATGCGGCAAATATCACAGTCTTTTTCATTTTGGTTGAAGTCAATTCACGGTCTCACACTCTTTCTTTCGAAGTTGTTACTGTTATGACACTACAAAAGATTGAAATCTGCGTCGTCTTATTTATAGTTTATAACTTCGAGTGCATGGTGACGTAAAGGAATATGACGTGGCAATCCCCCTAAGAGTACAAGAGCATTCAATACTGCGTCTAATCTCCATTGTTGAAAATGGGAAGTTATAGGTAAATAAACAAATTTAACATCATCAAGCAGCTTTTAATGAAGAAACAAACCAAGTTGCTCCTCTAAAAGATGCATTAAGGTTGACTTAAGTTGTTCTATAGCTTTCATGTTTTAAAACATTTGAGACACCACGCCTGTAGCCGGATATAGGTGGGGAGGAAAATAACGTTCCGATCTGGTTCCTTTCTGCATTTGCGTAACGGAAAACCTGTATGCTTCAATGAAGCTGAACAGAATATTTTTATCACCAGGAAAACATACTTCGTTGTTAAATTTTTAACGACAAAGCACCATTACCTAAGATTTGCAAAATGTTTAATGAGATGTCCTCTTCTAGGCTATACTGACACTTGGTCCAATTACTTTGGCAGCTGAAACAGGTGTTGTGTGAGAAGTGTAGTGTTCTGAAAATGGGACATGCGGCGTTTTTCTGCAAAACGCAATCCTTGCATTCCCCCCCCCCCCCCCCCCCACCCAAGCAGGCAGCCGAGAATTCACAATTTTTTTATTTTTTCAACTTTACATTTCGTTCCATCTCACGCGATTGAAGGGAAGTGATAGGTCAAACGACCTTAATACGCGCTAAGGGAAGAAATGATTTAGTGGGCTAAAACGAGCTGTTACAGAAAGGTTACCTAAAATTTCTTGGAATTTTTAGTAAAATATATTTAGTTGCGGGAGCAGGGCGCCATGCCCTTTATATTGCTTTCTTTCTTTCTTCCGACAAGAAAGAAATGTAACTCAATATTCAGTTCCTTTTAAATTAAAATAACCTTCCTTAGGCTTTTGTTTCTCTTCTTTACCATAAACCACAAGCCAAGTATCGAGTCATTTAGCCGGATAGGGATCAAATATACCTCGAGGAGGTCGGTACTAATGAGACTATTGGCCTGAAAGCAGAAAATGATTAAATACAAAGGAAGCAAGTAATTCTTTGCAAAATTCTGAGAAAGTAAAATCAACATTGATACGGTATTGAGGTGATGACCTTATTGACAAAAAGAGTGCTCAAAGATTAGTTTAATCCTGACTCTGTGCATGTTCCACTTCCACCAGGCGGAAAGACGTATCTTCAATGTATGAAAAACATATTAATATTAAAATATTAAAACGAAGAAACAAACTAAGAAAGAAAATACAGTTTACGCGCTATTCTTCAACGACTTCATTATTCCCCATCCTGTACCTCGAAGCGGCCACTCTTTTGAATTGAATTGTGGAAATTTGTCAAGTCTCCCAAAACCTTCGATGAATATAGCTAAAAATGCAGTGACGTGAATGTAATTGTTTCTAATAGGTGGGTATACTGCGATATTCCTTTGAGCAGTACCCTGAACCGACCAAGAATATCCACCAGCAACGGGGCAGAGAAGGTGGAACGAAACGCCGCGATTCAAAATAGCGATGCTTGCGTGTGGTTCTTTGTTTATTTGTTTACCTTGACAGCCAGGATGTGTAGTCAAAGAAACTAGTACCTTCCAGCGAGACTTAATCTTGTTACATTAGTTTCGTCTCATTATCATATATACATTCCTTTTCCGGTTTTATGCCCGCCCTGGGCAACTCCAGTGTAATATAAATTGTCTTTGTTTAGGCCAGGAACGCTAACGCGACATATTCTTTAAATAGAATAAACAGCCACAAACTCAGTGAAGTCTTTATATATGAGTGGAGCAGTTTCGTGTTCAATTTGTGCTGTAGCGTTTACGAGAGGAATGAATGTTCACAACAAGCTGAGGTTAAATGGTGTATTCACAGCCTGTTCATTATTGTACTTGACTAGTCAATATTGCTTTACGCATAGCCATTCATCCCATTCCATTTGTTTCATATTTTATTCAGTGATGGACAAGACATTACAATCAGTATCTACGCCTTATATGGGTCCGAAGGGACGTTGACTGTTGTTCCATGATATTGAATCAATTAAAAATATCATTCTTTCAGCTAACTCAGCTAATTGTATCATAATTATATATATAGATCATCTATTTATATGGAATGATAAAAACTAAAAACAGGTGAACATGTAGTATGAATCTTTTATCAATTAACTAGGAGTGCAGAACACAAAATTTTAAATAGTATAATAATAATAAATTTATTTACTTATATATCAGATCTCCACTGCACCAAGGAAAGTTACAATTTTCCTAATGTGATCATATATAGATTGTGCTCAAAAATGTTGAAAGAGTAGTGAAAAAACGGGGTCAAATGTTACTCAAAAGTTGCCCGAAAATGAAAAAAAAAATGCTCCAAAATTTCAAGAAGTTGCTCATCAACATTAGCCACTTTATTCACATAACAGCTTTAAACAATATACCGGTATAATGTTGTTTGACATGATTACAAGGATTCATTTATTGGTCGGCCACAAAATCAGCACTTCCTCTTGTAACTGAAGATACTCATATTAAATGTTATCAGCCAGGCGTTAAACGTCATGATTAGATCAGTTACAATACTATTTCATAGAGCGTTTTAGCATTATTGTATCTGATCATGACAGAAGCCTCTCTAGAGATAGTCTTCAGGGCCCGGTTGCATAAAACCTACATTTAAGTGCCCACTTAAGTAGGTCACTTATGAATTCGTTATGGGTACACTTACGTGTGTTGCATGGAACGCACTTAGCACTCTCGTAAGTTACTGTTTTACGTGGTAACTTACGGACTCACTTAAAAGCAGACGTAACTTTGATACAGTACTTTATTAATGACTCACTCTTTTTTTTAAGCTAGCCACCGGTGAGTGTAAAGAAAGTTTTAAGTCGTTTCGAACACTTTTTATCCTCTCAAAAAATAAAATTTGCATGCAAACAATATTTTTGTTTTTCTGTTGTAGTAAACCTTGGTAGGTAACAGCTGTTGGTAAAGCTCTTGTATTCCAGCGATGGTATGCGTTGGGGCATTCTTCCATGAAGAAAGCCACGCAAAGCATTCCTCCAGTTTAACTTTCTCGTCGTCCCATCTGTTCTTGATAAGCTTTCCTTGCCATCTCTCCTCAGATACCGTTGATTATTATTATTATTATTATTATTATTATTATTATTATTATTATTATTATGGTGATGATGATGTCGCACTATAAAAATTTGGAATGCTGTCTACATTATGTGGTAGTATAGGGCGCATAACGTAACCTACACCACTTGAGAAGCTATACTTAGAAGTAAAAAAAGGTCGGTACGAAACCTAATACGATCCTAATATACATAATGATATGAATCTCTCTACTTAAAAAGCTAATTTAGAATATTATTAAATTCTTATACACTGTACAACCTACGCAAAGACATGATAATATAATTGTCTCTACTAGAAGCATATCTCCACTGCACCAAGGAAAGTTACAATTTTCCTAATGTGATCATATATAGATTGTGCTCAAAAATGTTGAAAGAGTTGTGAAAAAACGGGGTCAAATGTTACTCAAAAGTTGCCCGAAAATGAAAAAAAAAATGCTCCAAAATTTCAAGAAGTTGCTCATCAACATTAGCCACTTTATTCACATAACAGCTTTAAACAATATACCGGTATAATGTTGTTTGACATGATTACAAGGATTCATTTATTGGTCGGCCACAAAATTAGCACTTCCTCTTGTAACTGAAGATACTCATATTAAATGTTATCAGCCAGGCGTTAAACGTCATGATTAGATCAGTTACAGTACTATTTCATATAGCGTTTTAGCATTATTGTATCTGATCATGACAGAAGCCTCTCTAGAGATAGTCCTCAGGGCCCGGTTGCATAAAACCTACATTTAAGTGCCCACTTAAGTAGGTCACTTATGAATCTGTTATGGGTACACTTACGTGTGTTGCATGGAACGCACTTAGCACTCTCATAAGTTACTGTTTTACGTGGTAACTTACGGACTCACTTAAAAGCAGACGTAACTTTGATACAGTACTTTATTAATGACTCACTCTTTTTTTTAAGCTAGCCATCGGTGAGTGTAAAGAAAGTTTTAAGTCGTTTCGAACACTTTTTATCCTCTCAAAAAATGAAATTTGCATGCAAACGATATTTTTCTTCAATGTCTACTGAAAATGATAGTTCTCCTTTTTTTACAACATCAGCTTTAAAGTGTACATTAGAGGTTAACAAAGCGCATTAGAACGAATTGCGTGAAGAAAACTACTTTTTTTCACTTCTCAGTAAAAGATCTCGTTAACTTTAGTAAGAACAGTAACGATACGAGACCTACATAGGTCCCGTAAATTTACGTGCTATTTTTCCCGTAAAAAAAGTTTTATGCAACACCTGCAATTTCTGTTGCATAAACGACACTTAAGTGAGCACTTACGAAAATCGTAAGTGCAACCACTGAGGTGAATTTCCTAAGTGGACCACTTAAGTGATTTAATGCAACTCACTTAAGTTACGAGTGCACGTACGTATACCCGTAGTCGTTACGGGCGTTTTATGCAACCGGGCCCTGGCCAGTGTACGCTCTTCCTGTGCGCGCACTAAATGCGTACGTTCTTCAGTAGAAGCTCTCTAAGGAGATGCAGAGCTCGACTGCTGCACTTATACCTGCCCAATGGGGAATTGCTTTACCATAGGCTGCCCATCAAGCTAATTTGCCGTTTTCATTACTTTTGCCAGAACCACACCATCAGCTGCGACAAGCCTGAAAAGAAAACCAAAAGGCTTGTTAATTACAATCAGGTCTTCCATTAAAAAACGGAGGAAAAAAAGGCGTCTAAAAAAATAAAGAAGTCTGTCAAAGT